>NW_026855789.1:0-98126 GCF_026571515.1 Ruditapes philippinarum
TAATAAACTCCAGAAAAAATTAACTAACCAATAGGCGTGTAACTAATGCCTGCACTTTAGTTGACGCATTGTGCATGTGTATGTATACGATTTAAATCTGACACATTTTCAACTTGATTCATTAACTACTGGAATCTTGATAGTATTTTTTTATTCTTCATGTGCGTGTCTATATTTGTAATAAATATTATCTGAATATCAATTGTACTTTCTTTGTGTTTATGAGACAGCCTTTTCAATCTTTTATGGTGTCTGATGTGAAAAGATTGTTTTATTACAATGGTTCGACTTGTGATCATCCCGTCGTAACTTTTATGTTTGGAATTCTAATTTCTATGATTAGAGATGAGGTCAGACAGTTCTAATTTCTACGTAGGAAGTTGTGAACAGAAAATTCTAATTTCATTAGAGTTGTGAATTTATAGAAAAGAAATATATTGAAGAGAAGTAAGTTCAATTTATATTTCTTAGCTTCATTTTAGCTAAATTAATGTTCAAAACGAACATTATTTTTACTTAAAATTTAGAACTATATGACTTCAGCAGTTCATTTCTGAATCAAAGAAAATGAAATAATATACAAAGTAAATCATACCATTGTATAAAAATGTGTTGGTATGACCTCCGATCACAAGGTCAATGCCGTCTATACCCGCCACCTGTTTGTCCATGTCAAAACCAGCATGTCCTAAAGCAATTATCTTGTTTATTCCCTTTGCTTCAAGCGCGTGCACTTCGTCACGTACCGTTCTAAGAATATCATTAAATCTGACAGTTGGTCCTACAAAATAGAATAATAATACAGTACACGTTTCTATCAAATGATTAGCTGGCACGGTACATATTTCATATTATGCTTCAGCGATGTTTTGTTAAAGAAACGAAAAGAAGTCAAAGAGATTCTTCTGTCTTAACATATTTTCTTGTCATTTTCACGCCCGGCAAACTGTTACTCCACTTCACATGAGTGGTGTACGGAAAAACGAGCGAACGGCATTTCCGAGATAGAGCGGAAGGCCGATTAAACGGCTAATTGTAAAGTATTGTTTGTGTTTTTGTTTTGTCACTCATTTAAGTTTATTTTTTCGAAAAACAAAAATGTAGTTCCATGCAGGATTGTTTAAAGCTTCAAATGATCTAAGCTGTCACAAAAAGTAAATTATATTAAACCTGGGAGAACTTTTCCCCCGAAGAATTGAACGACGATTTGTTAAATATCAAACGCTTTACGCATCGGATTTCTTGGAAAAGTGTATAAGAAAAATATCAACCCGTAACAAAAACAAGTATTTCATGCAAAATAAACTACTTCTCGTGGATTTCTTAAATTTTGTACTTAACTCTTTTTTTCTTTTTTTTTGAAAGTAGTGGAGCAAAAGGGCAAGAGATCTACCATGTATATAGAAAAATAAAGATGTCCTCAAATCTGGACGCGGACAGGGTAACAGCGGGACAGACAGGACACATTTACATGCCCATTCCTTTAAGTGGGCAGGGGCAATAAAAACGCACTGAACTATTTTACATGTCAATGGGATGAAATGCTTATTACAACACAACTTTTAACAAAGTTTTAACAGACACTATAAACAATAAAATATATTCTTTCAACATTTGAAAAAAAATGTTTATTTTCTTCATAGATAATTGGGTTGATTTTGACCAGTTCAATATCTTTTTTTTTAGAAATGAATTTTATTATATAAAGTTTTCACTTAAGCCATCCGATGAGCCGATTGCGTTGTAAACGCTGCAAGGTCCGTTCTGTTTAGTACATGCAACGGACTATCAATGCAGATGTTAATTTGGAATACCTCGCAAAGTAAAAGTGATCTGAAATTGTGTCCGATAATCGGATTGTCGCATGAAAATCCTGCCTTTGTTCACGGAATATAAAGGTTTGTGTCAATCGTGTCTTTTACAAACATTTGTCATTCATTGGATATGTAAGGAACTTTTACCAAATTATAAAGATTCGATAAACTAACCTGGTTTAGAAATTTGTGGTGTTTCAGGTGTGGTGTATCCTATAATTCCAATTGTTTCCCCACCAACTGACTTTTCAACAGACTTTAAAAACTTCCCATCTAGACGAGACTCGTTGGTTATATCAGTGTTGACGCTTAATACAGGGAACGTGACGTTGTCTAAAAACGTTACGAGCGGTCCAACCCCGAGATCAAATTCATGATTCCCAAGACACTGTTAATGTAAAGATTAATAACATACTTATTGGAATAATGATAATAAAAAACAAGAACTGTTCGTCAGAAAGCGCACTCAAACTTTATCATAGAAAAGAACATACTCTGTAGAAAGGTAACTCATACTTTTAGGACTTTTGCCCATCATGCTAGATAATAACAGAAAACAAGTGTGTGAAATTCCAGCCTATATTCTCTTCAGTAGTTTTAAGGATACCAACGCAAAAAGTTAAGCAAAATGTGACGGCGACACCAAAGCCAGGTGAATATACAATAGCTGTTCCTTTTCAGCGAATAGTCGAATATGTTCCTGTTTATCATATTATAAAATATTGTCCATTCTTTTACCCTTTGAGGCACCGGTGACATTTTGGTTTGCATGACCGGCGAATTATAAAAAAATGTTCATATGTAATATAAAAGTAGTATATTCACATTAACAAACCATTGCATCATATTCCAATTCATACATGAAAAATGATGTAGCCATTCCGGAATAAACATTAAACCAAGTTGTTCCCATAAACTGGTCACCGGCATCAAGAAGCAACACGTTGTCATGACTTGCACGTATTTCACGAATTTTCGTAGACCTCCTTGAGATGCCACCAAAACATTTCCCATCTCTCGCATCGTTTTCAGAACAATCAGATCCGTATTTGTTAAACTGTTCAAATCTAGCATGAACGTCATTTGTGTGTAACACAGTCAATTCAAATCCATCTATCACGTGTAGTGACGAAAATAAAATGCACATACTCCAAAACATATTGTGTAAAAAATAACAAAATCGAGGATGTTTAACGTACATTTTCAACTAAAGAGAGATCTTATAAATTAATCGCGTTGTTTTCACCTCCCTCGCATCTGTTCAGTCGACTGTGACAATAACGTAAACAAATTTTAAATTAGTTTATTTGTATTCTTAACACGACAGATCTCAAGGTGATGAATTACTTAAACTTTAAGGCCTGGACATGTTTTTTTTTAACTTCGAAGTCTGAAGCTTTACAAGTGTAAAAAGATCAAAATTTATAAATTTGCAGCTGCCTTGAATGTATATGGGTGATATTTTTTGTCACCGATGTCCTATTAAAATGTATGTTACAAATCATCCGCAGTATTCTCTAGAATATGTTAAATCACAAAAAAATTTGCCTAACCCTCTATTCCTTTAGCTTTCCTATTTTCGTTATTTTTGTAATGAAAACTTATCACAACGACAATGAGATTATTAACTCTATTTACGCGAGTATCAAATATTTCGATCTTCGCAATAAATTCACGTAGCGTGGCGACGTAATTTAATAAGTGAAGATACATATTTTTTTATGTTAGGAACTCAGAAAGTTTTGCCAATTTTAACAGACAGACTCGTATTTCTTTTTCTTGTGTACCTTCGTCTTTAGTGTTATGTTATATATCAAGTCGCACCGTTGCAATTTATTTTTCATTGATTGATTGACTGATTTGTTGATTGATTGACTGATTTGTTGATTGATTGATTGACTGATTGATTTGTTGATGAATTTTTCCATTTTTTCCCGTCTGTATAAATAATTTACTTATCTCATTGACTGATTGATTTGTTGATTGATTGAATGACTGATTGATTGATTTACTGACTGATTGATTGATTTTTTTCCAATATTTGAGTTTTTATTTCCTGTCTGTATTTTTTCCGTTGGTTTAATCGTACATGTTTTCCTAGTCATTGAAACTTTTATATCACTTTAAGCAAATAATTGTTCAATACTTTACAAATTGGAAAACAGGTAATTACAGTCGATATTCATTGTGTAGAAACGAAATTACTGTATCATTTTATAGCGAGCCTATCCTAATCCATGTATACGATTATTGTGATTAAAAGCCCATTTTACTGGCAATCACTGTAATTGTCGATATTACTGTATTGCAAGCTTCTAATAATTCTTATTGTTTTTTTAGCTCACCTGATGCACAAAGTGCTCAATGGTGAGCTTTTGTCATCGCTCTGTGTCCGTCGTGGGTCCGTGCGTCGTACGTCCTTCAAAAAATGGCGTCAAACTTTTCAAACAACATCTCCTCCTAAACCACATGGCCAATTGCAACCAAACTTTACAGAAATGATCCTTAGGTGGACCCCTTTCAAACTTGTTAAAAAAAATCCAATAAAAACTCTGGTTGCCATGGCAAACAATAGGAAAACCCTAAAAAAATCTTCTTTTAAAAACCCTAATAGCTAGAGCTTAGATATTTGGTATGAAACATCTTCTAATGAGTGTCTACCAAGTTTGTTCAAATCAAAGCCCTGGGGTCAAAATTGGCGCCCCTCCCAGGGGGTCATTGATTTTTCCCTCATATCGCAATAGTAAAAACTTAAATTTTCTTTTAAAGAACTCAAAGAGCTAGAGGCTAAGATATTTACGCATGAAACATGTTCTAATGGTGTTCTACCAAGTTTGTTTCAAATAAAAGCTTGGGGTCAAAATTGGCCCCACCCAGGGTCATAGATTTTCCTTATATGTGTATAGCAAAAACTTAAAAATTTTCTTTTGAACAAAATCCCCAAAAGCTGGAGTTTAGAATTAAAGCATGAAAACATCTTCTAGTAGTGTCTACAAAGTTTGTTCAAATAAAAGCCCTGGGTCAGAAAATTGGCCCCCGCCGGGTGGTCATTGATTTTCCTTATATGTGTATATAGCAAAAACTTAAAAAATCTTCTTTGAAAAAACCCAAATAGCTGAGTTTAGATATTAAGTCATGGAAACATCTTCTAATTGAGTGTCTACGCAAGTTTGTTTCAAATAAAAGCCCCTAGGGTCAAAAATTGGCCCCGCCCCGAGGGTCATTGATTTTCCCTAAATGCATATGGTAAAAACTTAAAAAATCTTCTTTTAAAGAACTCAAAAAGCTAGAGCTAAGATATTTAGCATGAAACATGTTCTAATGTGTGTCTACCAAGTTTTTTCAAATAAAACCCATGGGGTCAAAATTGGCCCCGTCCAAGGGGGTCATTGATTTTCTTTATTTGTGTATAGCAAAAACTTTTAAAAAAAAATCTTTTAAAAAACCCTTTAAAAAAACAGGATAGCTAGAGTTTAGATATTAAGCATGAAACATCTCTAATGAGTGTCTACCAAGTTTGTTCCACAATCAAACCCTGGGGTCAAAATTGCCCCGACCCAGGTGTCTTTGATTTTCCCTATTGCATTACTAGTTAAAAACTTAAAAAAAACCTTCTTTTAAAAACCCAAAGAGCTAGAGCTTAGATATTTTAGCATGAAACATGTTCTAATGTGTGTCTACAAGTTTGTTCAAATAAAACCCTGGGGTCATAAATTGCGCCCCGCCCAGGGGGTCATTGATTTGCCCTATAAGCATGTATAGTAAAAAACTTTAAAAAATATTTTTTAAAGAACGGCAAAGAAACAGAGCTAAGATATTTAGCATGAAACATTGTTCTAATGTGTTGTTATACCAAGATTGTTTCAAATAAAAGCCCTGGGATCAAAATTGGCCCCGCCCCGGGAGGTCCATAGACTTTCCTTATATGTGTATAGCTAAAAACTAAAAATCTTTTTTTGAAAAAAACCCAAATAGCTGGAGTTAAGATATTAAGCATGAAACATTCTAGTGAGTGTCTACAAAGTTTGTTCAAAATAAAAGCCCCTGGGTCAAAACTGGCCCCGCCCCGGGTTGTCATTTTGATTTTCTAATATGTGTATAGCAAAAACTTAAATCTCTTTGAAAAATCCCAAATAGCTGGAGTTTAGATATTAAGCATGAAACATCTTCTAGTGCGTGTTTACAAATAAAAGCCCTGGGGTCCAAACTTGCCCCGCCCCAAGGGTGTCATTGTTTTTAACTATATGTGTATAGTAAGAACTTAAATCAAAGGGCTGCATGCTCTGTGGTATTTTTCTGATCCTTCCTGGTAATAAGTTATTATATACTACTAATTCATCTTACGCAGCACTGGCGTTTAGATTTTCTTTCTATAACAGTTTTGAGATTGATAACATATGAATTTTGCATGCCTAGAGTTCTGTGTATTTTTAATGAACAGCGCACACTTATCCGCATATGCGTGCTACTTCCTAAAACAGACACTAAAAAACTGTCTGGCCCTCGACTAGGATTTGAACCAGGCCTCCTCACATCCCTAAACGAGCCGGGCTACCTCGCACCCCACCCGGAAAGTAATAACGTATGTAGCTTGAATAAAAAAAACCAAATACCATGAATTCTAAAATTGGAATTCCATTTTCGTTTTGTAACCTTATAAATTTCGAGTTTTTTCACCGAAAACCGTTGAAAACACTGATGGAAAATAATAAGCAAAATCTTCTCCCAAAACAGTCCAAACATGATATATTCCACTACTCGACAGTCAGATATTCGTGTACTACGGCTCTGGAGTATTCGTGTAATCAACATAGCTAAAATACATTTCATTGATTAAGCTTTACCAGAAATAGTCGACATACTTCATTGGGAAAAAAAATAAACATCCCGCGAAATTTTTGTGATTTGAACCCTCATAACCTTATATTGACTTAATCTAAACTTTAATCACCTTAATTCGTTAAATGCCGTACATAAAAATTATTCTTTCTTTAAATTGCTGGTTTTAAGCAGTTCATGAGAACCTACATTCGTGGTAGGTGGTCTGTAGAAATTTTGGTGCTGTAGTAAACACGTATGTTAACTTTGTAACATGATGTTAAATAAAAAGTCTCGTTCGTCTGTTTTTCTCTAAAAATTTGTCGTTACTGTTTTAATGTATGAGTAAGTTCTTCTTTTTTAAATTCTTCCATCATCAAGTAAATATACGTGGCGGAATGGGAGAGGGTGAAAAAATAAATTGACTCTTTAAAAGAATAGCCTGCACATGAACTAGAGCTACCTTGAATTAAGTGATGTTTGATGAAGTTAAAATTATGTAGATTCAATAACTAACAATCTTAGTTGCAAATCAAACCCGAAATGTAACTGAAAAAAAAAACTGTTTAAAAAATAAGCAAGCCATAAACGTATTAAAATTCATATTAATAAACAAATTAATTTCCATTTGTTGTCTCTAGTTTCATGTATCATTATCACATGTATCAAAGAGTTTTGTCAATTAGCTAATATATCAACAACATTCTCAGTCAAATTATCTATCAGAATAACAAACATTACCAATGTCAATAGTTTCAAATTTCAATAACAGAATTGTAAAACTAGTCAGTGTGTAAAAGATCTCGATTTTTGGCCCTGGGCTGACATATAATTCTAATATTATTACCATCCCATTTATTAAGTGTATTGATATCCTTTTTTATTCCATGGTATATAATAGACAAATCCCATGTTATAAATTGATTAGATCACCTAAAGGACAGACGGGTTATTGCGCAAAGTTCAGAAAAGTTATGTGCATCGTTTGGAAAGGAAAAAAATACTCATTGCAATTAAGATATACCAATTATGCAAAATGTATTCCCACGTGTTACTTATATACTACTTGAATAGATATTCCAGCGATGATAAATTGAAAAGTTAATCTGGTGAAAATAAATTGAATGAATAGCTGATCGGATTCTGCTCTTCAATTATCGACTTCTCAATAAATTCTTATGATGCATTTGTTTTATTTATTTTTTCATTTTTTGTTTGTTTGTTAAACAAAGGTTGTATATAAATTATTGTGCAGGCAGATAATGATTTAGTAGATTGTTGTAATAATGTTAGTAACATTATTGTAGGGGTTTTTCAGCAGTCGGTCGGAACTTATCATAACAAACCGAAGAATTTCCTTTCAGCTTCCGAATATGAAAAATAGTTCCATCTTTAAAATTCAGTAGCATACACTAAAAATAATATTACATTGGAAAAAAACGTTAAAGGCGTAATTCCGGTATCAGCTTAATGTTAAGATAAAATAAATTATGAAAACTATCATTATGGGAGTCATACATTTCAAAGTTTTAAAATGCATCGTTGCATAAACAACATAAGGGTAAAAATTATGATTATTACCTTTTTTTTTTTTTTTAATAAATTGCACACCGACTGCACCGGGTGATGCCAATGAACTTGGTTATTTATTGTACCATTAATAATGAAACCGGATATAATATTTCACCTGCATGCAAAATGATTTACATCATAAGTTACAATTAAACTCAGGTTGTTCATTTTGAAAACAAAACAAAACAAACAGAAACAGAAAGCATCTACAATTATGAGAGGCTTATTGCCAGGGACACGGAAGCGCTTAGAAATTTTGAAAAATGTCAAACATGCAATGGATCAAATCAGTTTTGACAAAAAATAGATCAATCAAAAAGTTGAGGGTTTTTTTTTTTATTTATTTTAGCATTTATATTTTAGATGACCGGAACGTTATAATTATTACACGTTTATATACATGATGAAATTGAAAATGCCCCCAATGGAAATGAAAGTTGTCATGAATAAATTTTGACTTTTCTCGTGCCTTATAACTTTTAACATTCTATGCAGTTAAAATTTTTCTTATTGAAAAGTTTTTTACCTCAAAGAGAGGCAAATATACCAGACAGGAAATCAATTGTTTTTATTCTAGAAAAGTTCCTCTTAAGTAAATAATTCTCTCGGTGCCAAGATTTTTAACCGCACAAGTTAGAGGATAACGTCCTTGTGTGCCTTCTTACTAAGATTCAAACAACTACACATAAAATGTTTGTGAAATTGTTGTATCGATTTTGTTCTTCTCAAATAAAAAAGAACTTAATATATATTCATCACAAACCTTTTAAGTTAATAAGTTTAACAAAGTTCGTATATTCATAAATTGTAACAGGTGACAATATATATATCTATGTTTTTTTCTCATCGCCTTGATTAAAAGCATTGATTTTCACGAAAGATATAACATGAAAATAATTGGTCTAACAGATTGATGATAATATTTGAGGCTCAGTTTATCACATTACGGGCGGAAAACATAAGACATTTTCGTATATTTTTATTCCTGGCCTATAACACTTGCAACTTTTCGATCGGCTTTTTTCGGCAATCTTCGGGTTAGGAATATCATCTGAAATAGGCGAGGTGTTCCGAAATGTTTCATATCTCTCGACTTATTATTTCGAAAGCCGGGCCTCTTCCCTGATAACAATTACACGTTCAAGATGTTGCAAATCAAGTCTAGAGTGATTTACTGTCCTATGCAATTACATTTTATTTCTCTTGCAAGTTTCATAGCATTTATGTGTGTTTTACAGATTTAACAATGGGATATAAATTGACTTTTTTAATCCTTGGACTTTGCCTGATTGCACATTTTGATGCGGCATTAGGTAAGTTGCGTTTCTATTGTAATAATTGTCCGTTTTGTACCAGCAAGATTATTAGTATAATATATATATCTCATAGCTCTAGCAGGTGACGTGGTTTTGACCATGGCGTTGCTCCTAAGGTTAGCCAAAATCATCTTTCCTTTTTCCTGCGCCATATGACTAAACTATGTTAGTGCTCCGTAAAACCAAACACAAATAAATACATTCAAAAAATGTTTTTACAGCGCATTTGCTGTCTGTAATAGTGCAGTCTTGTCAATCATATGAAACGGCTGTCTAGATATATACATGTGCACTTATCTTAAACACTCGATTTTAACAAACATTTTCGTCTGTTCTTTTTCTTCTTTAAAGAAGGCTTATTTCCATGAAAAAAAATGAAAATGTATTTAAAAATGACATATTGCAAAGTGAACCAAGAAAGTATTACAACACTTATATTCCACGTAAATTACCAAAAAAAAGGGTTAAAATATGGAAAAAATAACCCTTACTTATTTCTGTGAAATCACATGTTTAATAACACGTGCCACTCATATTTCTGATAGCACGAGATACTTGAATTGTTGAAGTCCTTAAACATCGCCAAAGCTTCTGCCTCTGTCCATTTTGTGCTAAAGTTTTGTAAATAAAATGTAAAATAAAAAATGTGTTGTTTTTTAACGTACGAATGAACACATCCATACAGTATATATATACACAGGCAAAATTTTCCTTTCTTCATTTTGAATTTTTCATTCATTAATCTGTAAATGTCCTCAAAATGAATACACTACGAAGTCACAGGAACAAAACTTTTCTCCTTATAAAGAATAAAATGGTGGTTTCCTAACTTGACCCACGTGGGCCAGCTTTGAGCGTAAAGAATTCACAATATATATAGTTGTCACAGTGAACTATTGAAACGTTAAAGAACATGTCAAGTGAATGATTTAGGTTTGTTTCAATCATACAATATCCACAATATCTGTTATTGTAGCTTCCAGGGTTTGTTCAAGTCACATGACTAGTTTTAAAATTACTTCGTGATTCTGTCGGCGTCTAAATTTCGTTCACCATATATAGATATATTTACGCTTCAAACCCAAAATACATAAATATATACAGAAATTCATGCTGGGACTTTTACAAATGTCATTTTAGTGTGATTTGAGTGCATAAGATTTTTTTTTATATTTTTGTCATTAATTTGCCTGAATATCCCTTTAATAAAGTTTTTATTTCTCCATTTAAAATAAGGTGTAAAAAGAGACCTGTCTTGTGGCTGCATGCCAGAGGAGGAGTGTACCAATGGATATGACTTCATGCCAGATGAACATAAAACAGCTGATTGCGAAGATGGGACAATATATTGTTGTAAGAGCCAAGAAAGACAAAAATAAGGTGACGACACTTACAGCTTATACCGTTTTAATTTTTTTGTATCATTGCATCTCCACTGTAAACATATTCAGATACGTGTATTTATTTTTTTATTTTATTAGAATAGTTATTTAAAAAAAACTTTTATCGATACTAAATTACAGCTTATATTGTTTAAATTCTTGTACCATTGTATGTCCACTTAAAATAAACTGTATACAGATACAATTCTTTATTTTATTAGAACAGTTATAAAATTTACTTATATTATTCAATTTAAGGTTTATTTATAGAGTTTTCGGTGTGTCGTTGCTGCTGTTGTTGTATTATAATTATTGTTATCATTATCATTATTTTTAAAAAATAATGTTAAAAAATTGTTAAAATCATTGCATTGTAAATTCATATTTGTGTTTGTTACTAACAACAACCAAAAACAAACAAAGCTTTGTCTCTATACTTGAAATCAATTCCACCGGATTTCTTTTTGTCTGTCCATGTGTATGTTTTTAGTAAATTATATACAGGTCAAATCTTTTAAAACAAAATTTCAGAACGAAATTTAGCTCTGAATACTGGTTGATATCACTGGTTTAATTTAAGTTGTGTTTATAAAGATTGTAATAAAAACTTATGGGTCTCTTTTACTTATTTCAGGACTCCTGGCACGATACAATACATATAGAAAGAACAGATAAACTGCGACTGTAAATTAATTTGTGACAAGAAATGTAAAATAAACGAATATATCCATTAGTCATTACTTTGTCTTTCTGACTATTTTATGTTCCAGATTTTCGAATATCTCTCGGCCGTATTATGTCATGTGGAAGATATTTTATTTACGGTAATTACATGTATGAATACCTGATTAACCGAGGAAAGGAAGAACATGTGTAAGCTTTGAATTACCTTATCCCATATTTATCTGTTCATTATCTAGAAAAACGTCAACTTCATTTCTTAAGAAATATATTTTCCAAAGTAAGGAAATTATACATGTATCTTCCATGGAGCGTGAAAGAAAGCGATCGCAATTTCGTTCAATTCTCCAAGAAAAATGTCCGATAGCCGGTCATTCTCCTTTTTTCTCGAATATTTGAGTAAACTTGAAACTCAACAAGCATGGACTTATAATGCTTAAGAAAAAAAACGATTTTTATAATCAATTTTCACATGTATGTCATCGTACGTTTTTAAAACAATATGATTATATACAGTAAAATAACAATATTTATCAATTTAAAAGTATCATTTATTCAAACAAAGTTGGGGAAAATACTACGTTTTTATTAATTATTGTATAAATTTATATAAAACGAAGTATATCTAATGAGATACAATAAAATAGTGTTTGATAAAAACAATCCTTTGGTGAGAACTGAATAAGTAGACCCGAAGCAGACATAAAAAATACCGGACAGTCCGCGTACCATTTACCGTCGATCCATTTACACCGCTTTTGCAATTGACGTCACTAACGTTGCGTCAATTTTCCGCTTTCATCCTCAAACATTCCTGTGAGGATTTTTTGTATTCGCCGTTTACCAGCTGAAAACGATTGCCCTGAGGGCAGGATTTTTCCTTTTTAATTTTATCTTTTTGTATGTACTTGAAAAATATTAAATTTTCATTTTTGGGAAAATTTAAACGTTTGCATGAATTTTTTTTTATTACCGGTGCGTATTTTCATTTAACACAAAAATCACAGCTTTTTCAAAACAAAAATAATTATGTATTTCATGCCCAATTTCGTAAAATTTAATTTAATGCACTTAAATATAAAAAAAATGTGTTTAGTGTATAATGGACAAAAAAGAGTTAAATTTTGAATAAATCAAAAATAAATCAGATTCAAAAACTAGTTTTTTGTGCTGCGCCCGGGGGGCATGTTTTTCCATGGTTTTCAATTCACAGGAACGCGCGTTCATCAGCATAAATTAATAAACTTATGCATAAATTGTAGAAAACATTTTACGATCCCTATACATATGAAAATATTCTAAATTGGATGAAATATGGATATGCAAGACTCTCAGTCATATAACTTTTTGAACAATCCTCGTATTCCTAAAAACATGATAAATGCCATCAAATTTAATCTATAAAATCAAACGTACATTGTTTTGGCTATAATGGACGTTATTTCCTGGAATTCGAAATCACGATTATTGCTCTACATTAAATATCAGTAGCATGTCTAGTCATTGAATCTGGAAGTTTTTTTTTTATTTCCAAATTTCTATGCAGATTTACCTCCATGTTGCAGATTTAAAAGAGAAGCAAAAATAAAAAGAGGAGAAAAATAGAAGTCAAGTCAGGTCAATATTTATCTATTGTCGGAATTACATATATATAATAGTTTAAACATAACCTATGGAATAATGGGTAAAAACAACATAGCAAAAACAGAAACAAAAAAAGAAGCATATCTTGGTCATAATGGGCCTTTTAATCACAGAATAAAATCTTAATTATTAAACTATAGAGGTTTAAAACTTAAAATAATTGAAAATGATGAGAGGTGTTGGAAAACCATTCAGCATAATTATAATAATCTGTCCAGCATAAAAAACATTAATTCTTAAAGATTTAAATTAAACCGTTATAAAATAGAGTATAAAATAGAGTGAATCGTCTCGGGGGGGGGGGGTGTAAAAAACGTTTCTACTTTAAAGCGCTGTTTAACCTACCTAAAAATTCAGATTAAATGCAGATAAAAAAACTTTTTTTTCAAATATCATTTAGTCCAGAAATATATTTATACTTTAATTTTAATAATATAATTTTCTATACTGAAGATAGGTTTTATAGTATCATATAAACCACAAATATTTCATATCATATTTTTGTTTTAAAGGAATGCCGTATAAAACAAAGAAGTGTTTTGAACTCTAAACCATTATTTAGTACTTTACAACCAGTCAATAAGAAGCCGTAGAAAAAGAAAATAGTCGTACTATATAAACACTTTTTAACCAATCGGGATCTCTGTTACTAATCGATGGCAAAAGACCGCGAAATTTTTCCCGAGGAAGTAGAAAAATATAAACAAACTCTGAGTTCACTTGTTTTGAAGTCAATTGAAATAACTATAACCATATGAACTAACTTATATTTTCAAAGGTTATAAGTATCGATTAATGAGCATGTGAATATTACCGTGAATAACAATGTAAGGCGAAATGGCAGCCTTCCAAAGTCCAAGGCCAACGCCACATTTTTTTCAGGAGGTGCAAACTTTCTCCACGAAAAAGGCATGTAACCTTTATTATTTTATTTTATATTAGCTATAACTCTTCTTTTAATATGTGCCACTTATTTCCCGCATAGTTTATGTAATATGGATATTGAGGACGGATGGACTTCCTTGTATAGACCGTTACAGCCTGCTCCATCATCCTTGATACAACTGAGTGGAGCAAAATAATTTTAAATTATTTGGTCAGTTTGACCTATGGAAATCTTTCCTTCACCTGCCACCTCCCTCCACACCCCCTTAATCCACCAAAAATTGCAGACGTCTCTTTATGTTACAGATATCAACTTTATTTTTCTACTTTTAGTCAAGAGGTACACCAAGAGATCAGCTTCCACCAAGACCACCTGTGAAAAGTGCTCCACCTGTAAGCCGTATTTTCCCACATAGACCAGTGACAAGAGCTCAGATTGTGTCCTTTAGAAGTTCAAAAACAAATGACTGTATCCTTGCAATTTATGAAATAAAGTTCTGTTTCGCCTAATTCATCGTCTGACAGTGACACCCACAGACGCACCATTATCTTTCCATCAGCTGTTTGATTTTTTCGCCGACATCCAGTCGATAAGAGGTGTGTCAAAGACAGCTTTTTCATTGGTTCACCGTTGCCACACAATTTCAAGAGGCGATTAAAATCAATCAAAACGCTCATTCTATATATGACTTTTGGTGAAAGGTTCATTACTTAATTCTAGAAAAAATATTACTGTTGTGTTCTCTGCTTGTGAAATAATTTAGTTTGGGAATAGTTTTGCTAGACATTTGAAACGGGTTTACACTGTGGGCGCTCCTACTCTGTTTCTGATAGTTGTTTACCTTTGCTGTCGAAGAATATAAATTTTGCTCAACACTATTTCATTGGTTGATATTTTATGCACCTATCGCTGTTTATCTACACAATTTAATTCATTTTTACCCACAGATGATTACATGTTATGCTACATTTTAATCAACTGTGGGTATCCAAGGATGCACATGATTATGAAATTATGAATAGATAATATTTATATAAAACATTGAAAAATATAGCATGATAACTAGGGGGAAAACTTAAGCTGAAATCAAATTCTAACAACTAAGAATGGAATTTACCCACACACTACAAAAAAAATTTCAATTTCAATTCAATCTTAAATTTCATGCATGGTACATAGCAGCTCTAGGCTAACAATAGGGACAGATTTCTGTTTTACAGTCAAATAAATTGATCAATTAGCTGATATAAATCAGCTGCCGTCAAGTCATGGTTCTGATGAAGAATATACACAGAGCTTTTCAGGGGGAAATAAAGCATTTTTTAAAGGAAAATATACCTATTTTGGGCCTGGGGAAAGAGCCTTTATTTTGGCAGTAAAATACAGGAGAAAAAAATAACCTTGTATCTATGTATATGTAAATAAGTCCTTAACTTGTGTTTTAGCTGTATTGAGTCCAGGGTACAACCAACATAGTAGAGATTTGTATTTTAACCAGTGTTTTCAGGTGATTTCACAACTAGGTGCTGGCTCTTTTGGTGAGGTATGTATTTTGTTTTCCTTTGGTACACTGTAAGTATACTGTAAGTACGCTGCAAGAGTGATGGGTCTCAGCTAATTATAGTGATAGGTCTTCAAAGGCTTGCATAAATATTGGATGAGTTTAGGTTTTCATTATTAACAGATTGGTAATCCAAAACATTGGTTAAAATGCTGTTAAAATCAGTATTTTCAGCCAGTATATTACAGTATCAATAAATTGGTTGTTTTCTTGAGAGAATCTGTTGCCTCAGATAAAAATGAAAACCCTGTGAGTGTAGGTTTTTTGACATGACTGGATTAGAACTAATTTTCAAAATAAATGTTCTTTGGTTTAGGTTTAGACCAATAACTTGTGTGCAAAATTTAAGAATATTCGCTCTCTACGTTTTTCCAGAATAATTATGCCCCCTTTTGAAAAAAAGGGGGTATATTGCTTTGCACTTGTCGGTCCGTCGGTCCGTAGACCAAATGGTTTCCGAGTGATAACTAAAGAACCCTTAGGCCTAGGAACTTCAAACTTGGTATGGTGATTGGTCATGACAAGTAGATGACCCCTATTGATTTTGGGGTCAAGGGGTCAAAGGTCAAGGTCACATTGACCTTGTAAGCAAAAACGGTTTCCGATCAATAACTAAAGAACCTTAAGGCCTAGGAACTTCAAACTTGGTATGGTGATTTGTCATGATCAGTAGATGACCCCTATTGATTTTGGGGTCAAGGGGTCAAAGGTCAAGGTCACATTGACCTTGTAAGCAAAAACGGTTTCCGATCAATAACTAAAGAACCTTAAGGCCTAGGAACTTCAAACTTGGTTTGGTGATTTGTCATGATCAGTAGATGACCCCTATTGATTTTGGGGTCAAAGGTCAAGGTCACATTGACCTTGTAAGCAAAAACGGTTTCCGATCAATAAGTAAAGAACCTTAAGGCCTAGGAACTTTAAACTTGGTATGGTGATTGGTCATGATCAGTAGATGACCCTAACGATTTTGGGGTCAAGGGGTCAAAGGTCAAGGTCACATTGACCTCTTGGGTAAAAACGGTTTCCGATCAATAACAAAAGAACCCTTAGGCCTAGGAACTTCAAACTTGGTATGGTGATTGGTTATGACCAGCAGATGACCCTATTGATTTTGGGGTTAAGTGGTCAAAGGTCAAGGTCACATTGACCTTGTAGGTTAAAACGGTTTCCGATCAATAACGAAAGAAACCTTAGGCCTAGGGACTTCAAACTTGATATGGTGATTGGTCATGATCAGTAGATGACCCTATTGATTTTGGAGTTAAGGGGTCAAAGGTCAAGGTCACATTGACCTTGTAGGTAAAAACGGTTTCCTATCAATAACGAAAGAACCCTTAGGCCTAGGGACTACAAACTTGATATGGTGATTGGTCATGATCAGTAGATGACCCCTATTGATTTTGGGGTCAAGGGGTCAAAGGTCAAGGTCACATTGACCTCTTAGGTAAAAACAGTTTCGGATCAATAAATAAAGAACCCTTAGCCTAGGAACTTCAAACTTGGTATGGTGATTGGTCATGATCAGTAGATGACCCCTATTGATTTTGGGGTCAAGGGGTCAAAGGTCAAGGTCACATTGATTTGGTAAAAGCGTTTTGATAAAAATTAAAAAACCCCTTAAACCCTAAATTTCAAATTTTGGTTGTTTGGGCAGCCCAGAGTGCCCCTATATTTTTTGGGGAAGGGGCAAAAAAACCACATTAATTGTGGTAAAAATGTTTTCCGATCAATAACTTAAAACCCTTTGGCCTGGGGAATTAATTTGTATGGTGTTGGTCAGACCCAGCATAACCTTTGTTTTTTAGGGTAAAGGGGGGTCAAAGGTCATGTAACATGACCTTAGGAAAAAAACTTTTCCCCGATCATTTAACTAAAAAAGCTTTTACCCCCTAGGACTTAAAACCTTTGTATGAATGATTGGTGTGACCAGAAAAGACCCCTTTTGGGGTTTTTTGGGTCAAGGGGTCAAAGGTCAAGGTCATGACCAGTAGATACTTGATAACCTTTATTAATTGTTTGATCACTGGGTCAAAAGTCATGCATAATTACCTTATCACATGAATAATTGGCTGCTGATAGGGGGCATACATGTTTTACAAACATATCTTGTTATTTTTATTGTGAAAAATGACCCTGAATTGAAAAGTGTTGCAACGCTTTTCACTCAAATATGACTAAGAATAGCACAAACTTGTGATTTTCAATTTATTTTTAAGTATCTTTTGCACTTCCTATTGGTTTTAGTGACCCAGCTGATCTACAGTACTGTTGGTAAAGAATTCAAATTTCATGTTTTTCGGCTTTTGAACCTCAGTTAAGTTCTTTTAATACTTAATTTATTGAATGAGTTGAATTTTATTATATTATTGTAAGATTTTCTTGAGCATAATATTGTTCATAATGTGTATAATTTGTATATTTCAGGTGTTTAAAGTCAAGAGTAAAGAAGATGGAAAGCTGTATGCAATTAAAAAATCTCGTGAAAGATTCAGGGGCCAGTCAGATAGGTACAATACTACATGAGCCGCGTCACGACAAAAACCAACATAGTGCGTTTGCGACCAGCATCCAGTCTGATCAGGATCCATGCTATTTCGCTATCATGCTGTTCGCAAAACCCATTATGTTGGTTTTGTCATGACACGGCTCATATTATTTTATTGACAAATAACTAAGTTTATTAAGTACTCACGCAAAAGTTATTCATAGGGAAAGTATTAATGATACGAGTAAATCTGATAGTTTTTAAACCTTTTAATATTTATAGTTAAATTGTCTTTGTGTTTTGCAGAGAAGGAAACTTGAAGAGGTAGCTAAACAAGAGAAGTTGCCACATCATCCAAACTGTGTAAAAATACACAAGGCGTGGGAAGAAAGACAACACCTTTATCTCCTGGTGGAACTTTGTAAAACTAGGTATAGATATATAGGCTGTACAGGCATGTCAAGCAGGCCCTACTTTTTCATACTTTTTTCTTCTTTTTCCAAATACAGATCTAAAATCCGTACAGTACTTTTTTAAGATGCCATGCTATCAGAAATGAAAAATGAATATTTAAAGTTCATCGTGCTGTTTAAAACAAAGTCGCTATTAAAAGATGCTTTTATGACACTGCGAAACAACATTGAAAGGTTTTTTTACAGGATTTTAAAGGGCAAAATCCGTGGACCCTCGGACATGTTGGGGGCCCTAGCAGCCCCGATACCTCTAGCTATATGAATAGTTATTTCCTCATTTTTGCCCATCCCAAACTCAAACCCCTGCTGTTTTATATAAAATTTTAGTAAATTTAAGAAAGTGATAATGATGGAGACAAATGTTATACTAGTATAATACACCTCATTGTACTGCAAACACGAGACCACAAAGCTTCAGACTGCTGTATGCTTTGATGTAACTCAACATTTATTCTGCTATACAGTAATCTGTTATCTTTATTCACACAATAATAACAATATGCCATCTTTAACACTACCTTAAATTTGCTAAACTGGAATGTAAAACAGCAGGGATGTCAAATAAAATCTATATGATTTGTTCAAAGTAAAATTAAATGACTGGTTCAAATAATCATACGGATGAATAACATTGAAATAATACTACAGAAGTAGGGCTCAATCTTTTCATAACAAGTAGAGCACAAGTAGGGACTTGCAGCTTAAAAGTATAAATTGAGTTCAAACCTATAATCTATATGTTAGGAGGCAAGCATCTAAAACAAAAGCCTTAGTTCATCACTCACATTACACTGGTTAAAAAGCAGTTTTAATTTCAGTTTGAGTAACTATGCCGAGGCACATCATGATATTAGTGAGCCCGTCATCTGGAACTTTCTTGTAGATCTTTTACAGGTATACATCTGAACTTTTTTCTTTTACTAGCATGTGTTATATCTTTACTGCAGTTTCACGTAGAAGACTGATGCTTTTTCAGAAATCTGTTTGAATGTTTCAATTTAGTAAATGTATAAAGACAGAGATCTGTCAAGGAGATGATTTTGCGCCATTAAAAAAAATGAAAATGGCACAAGAAAATCAGCAGCATAGGGCCATGGGCGCGTCTAAAATCTGCGCCAGACATGTATCGGCACAAAAACAAAAACTGGTCTGTTAGGTTATTTGGCCATTCAGTCAAAACCGGTACGAACAGTGGCAGGCTTTATACTGATGTTGCTAATCCCTCGCTACCCATGGCATGGAATAATGATTGAAAATTATTTCGACATGGAATACAAATATACATGGCATTTAAAACAAAAGCAGTAGTAAATAAATGCCATATAACTCTTGGAATTTAAATGACTGTTACTTGAAACCAAAAGAAAAAAATGAGAAAAAGAAGAAAGGTAATGATGTTGAATAGAATAATAATGATTATAATGATAATAATATTACTTTTATGACTATCTCCATATACAATAATAATGATAAAAATATTACGTTTATAACCACCACCACTGATAATAATGATGATAATATTGGAACTTGTCTATTTGACGGAACATTTTGTGTGTAGGTTATATCTGGTATTTTCAGGCTGTGAAACATCTTCATGCACATAACCTGATACACATGGATATCAAGCCTGATAATATATTTATATCATACGACGGTATATGTAAATTAGGAGATTTTGGCCTGGTTATAGATCTGTCAAAGGTTTGTTACGTCCTTTATATTTTAATATGTTTTTATGAACTTTGTTTATGGATATTTAAAAGCAAACATTCCTTTTATTTTTTCCCTAAAATTTAAAGGAATGCCATCTTATTCTACCTATATGAAACATATTACCTGTTTGTTTTGTTGGATTTTATGTTACACCAACACAGTATAGGTCGTATGAGGACTTTCCAGCTTTACTGGTTGAGGGAGACCTGTGCCCATCTGTACATTATTTCAGGCACAAATGGGCACCTGTGTAGAACCATTGATGTTTCGTAAGCTAGTTAGCTAGAACTTACGGCGCTGAGAGACAAGTGGTTTGAAGTCAGCTACTTTAACCACTCAGCCACGGACACCTCTAACATGTTATCTTATGATATAAGTCTGTGTATGACAGTATATAAATATGATGTTCATGATTAATTGTTTGTAGAAATTTGCACCTGGTTGTTTGCACCTGAATTTGGATGGTAAATGTTTTTCAGGGCAATGATTTTTCCGAGGCTCAGGAAGGTGATCCAAAATACCTGGCACCAGAATTGATGGACGGGAAATATAGTAAGGCGGCTGATATTTTTAGGTATTTATTATATGTATTATGTTGTATTGATTCCGAATTCTTGAAAAATATAAATTTCTGTCATCACTTCCAAAAAACTATAATTTATGATTAAAAATTTTTGTTTCAAACCAGTTTTCAGATTAACAATGACATGTTTTTACTAATACTGGTTTTTAGTCCCAAAGTGAACGATGCATTCTTTAATTGTAGAAGGCCATTAAGATACCTTTGCTATATTTTTGTGCATATCTATACCTGAACTAATGTATCAACAGCTGTTTGTGGTTGTCATAATCCAGTCAATGTGAAAACTTTGTCATAATAGTTCTGTTGTTAGTGTACCTTCTGTTCGAGGTACTGTTGGTTCACTACACACGATAAATTAAAGTGAACCTATAGTAGCCACTCCTACATTGTCTTTCTTATTTATATTTTATAAGTGTAGGATATTAATTAAGGAGTTAAATGATAAATTATTTATGTTTGTCTGAATGGAATGAAAGAAAACATAATTGACAATCTATGTTTGCAGTTTAGGAATGACAGTGCTAGAGTTAGCCAGTGACCTTGACCTACCTAGAGGAGGAGAGGGCTGGCATGTACTGAGAAGAGGACAGCTCCCTGATGAATTCCTGAGAGGTATGATAAAATTGTGTAACAATTTTCTCTTTGCAATTTCAATCCATGTTTCAGTAAACTCTTAAACTATATCACCAGTTTCCTCATATGTTAAAAACATGTAGTTTTGTAATATATTTCTTACTGATAGGGTATAAAAATCACTCTTTGAATCACAGATTTAGTGGATTTTTTCTTTGAATGGCCTGAAAATTTCCAATAGCTAAGATTCTTTTTCCTTCCAAAATTTCAAATAGTCAAAATTTATATGTTGGCTTTTGTCAGAACTGAAGGTTCTCACTGTCCGTTGCCATTGTCACTAATGTGACAAGATGTAAATTCTGGTGTATAAAATCTAGGGAATTATTTCGGTACCAACACAAGAAAAAAATCCTCTTTCATAAGGGTAAAGAAAAAATCCACTTACCTTACAAAGAATTATTCCAATTCTTTCTGCTATTAATTCATGAATATACCACCCAAGCATGTATGAAATATATATATGTATATTGAATGTTACAGATAAATCGTTTGACCTGAAGTATGTGATACGTCAGATGTTGGATCCTGCACCGAGTCATCGTCCTACAGCCGATCAATGTCTCGCCTTCCCTTACGTCAGAAAGGTGAGATTCTTGATGTTTTATCTTACAAAATCTTAAATGATTTCAAAATCATATGAGCCGCGTCACGACAAAACCAACATAATGGGTTTGCGACCAGCATGGATCCAGACCAGTCTGATCAGGATCCATGTTGTTCCCTTATGAACCATATAACAAGACGAGAAACTGATAGCGAACAGCATGGATCCTGATCAGACTGCGCGAATGCGCAGGCTGGTCTGGATCCATGCTTGTCGCAAACTCATTATGTTGTTTTTGTCATGACGGGGCTCAATTATGGGAAAAAAAACCAACAATACTCAACATTATTTCCTCCAATTGGTGCTAATATTCCAGCTAATCAAAGTTTGAAAGTTCATTAATAATAAGCTGAAACAAGGAAATTTGCAGTGGATATTTTTACAAAAAAAACAACAAATTTTTGTTTTACAAAGTAAACCAAATTTTAGCATGGAAAAGGTAAAGCCAATTGTTGACCAGTTTCTATGTTATATATCATAGTGAGTGTGAAAATATGTTTGATATGAAATATTGGATTATTTCAGGTGCTAAAGAAGAGAAGGCGAGAGTACATGCTTAAAAGTGCTGTAAGTGTACAGGTTTAATTACTTTGTCAAGATTTATTCGAATTATTGTACAAGTGATCTAGTACCTGACTGTTATGTCTTTTTTTACCACACTGCATTGGTTTGTATCTTCTATGGAAACACAGTCACATGATGTGATGAAGTTATCTTGGTAGTGTATGGTATGTAATTTATTCCACCTAGGTACCTGTTATTGCCTTATATAAGGTGTACCAACAGTCTCCCTCTTCTAGTAAAGGCATCATATGACGTCATGTATGTGATAATTTATAAACTTTTTCAGACTTTTGCATTATTAATAAGAAAGAAATAAGAATAAGAAAGTTTATTTGGCATCTGTGGTTGAGTGGTTAAGATGTTTGACTTCAAACTTTTCGCCCCTAGCCTCTGTGAGTTTAAGTCTCACTAGGGACTTAGCATCCTTTCAAGTGAGGAAGCTATCCAGCTAGCTTATGGAACATTGATAGTTCTACTCATGTGCCTGTTTGTTGACAGAAGGTCACCTGAGGTCTTCCTTCACCATAAAGCTGGAAAGTCACCATGTGACCTCTACTATGTTGGTGCAATGTAAAAAAGCCTATAAGTTTGTGTCTCTTCCTGTAATAAATCTGTTCTATATAATAATGTACAGTAGATAGTAGTATAGACATATTCTGGCCAAACCTCTCTTATACTTTGTGTTTCAGCTACTTGATATATATTGACTGGATATCAAGGCATTGCAGGTCATCACTTCTGTTGTTAAGTCTCAGGCTGCAAAGTGGCCTAATTGCTGTAACAAGAGTTGCGGCAACTTAAAACACACACACACATATTGACAAACACAAGCATTTGACGTAAACATTCTTTATTTACAGATATCTACTGTAAAGTCTTCATTATTTCAAGTATGGGAATGGATGTTGCTACTACTGACTTTGTTCACCATTCCGTACAATAAAATACGTATCCGATACAGAAAGTCCACACATTCTAGTAGCCTCTCATCCAGCTTCAATACTTCCGGACAGCTGGATCATAGCCTCTCAGATGGTGAGTCAGTGTATGACGTATTTTGTTAGGCGTTTTGTATAAAGTTAGTCATTTAGAATAAGCTAGGTATTTGCTATTAGTTAGGCAATAGTATGCGGTTGGGCAGTAGTTAGCAATTATGACAGCTACTTGGGTTAGTTGAAGGTAGGGGTGTCACGGTTAGAAAAAAATCCTAACCGTTTAAATGGGGATGAAATAACCATGTTAAACGTTTAACCCACTGTTCTAATAAAATCCTTAAGGTTTTCAACATTAACTTTGTTTCTTTATGACAAGATATGCCACTTTGTTCGTATTTTGTTGTACTCAAAATGACCGAACATGGAGTAACTTTTTTCTGCTATGGTAGTACCGTATTTGATCAGATCGAAAAAAGATACATTGTAGAGTACAACTAAAAAACAAACAATTGTCATATCTTTTCATACAAATCTAATGTAATATATGATATTGGAATCAATTTAAAACTTTTCCGCCCCTTAGTCAAATACTAAACTCGGTTATTGAATTTTCTAACCAATTTTTAGCCAAAACTGTTCCTGTTTAAACGTGACACCCCTAGTTGAGGGCACTAGATGTACCTAAACAACCTGAAAAAAAATACATTAACAGGACAGTGAGTTCTAGTGCCAAAATTAACAATTTGCATTTTTAAAGTGCTATGTAAAAGTATTAGTTTTTAACCAGGTTTTCCGAAGGAAAAAACTTGTTATTAGATTGAGGTATGTCGGCGGGCGGGCGTAAACAATTTCTTCTGTGCGCAACTCCTTCTACATTTCTCAACAGATTTTGACCAAACTTTCACAAAAGCTTTGTCATCAAGTGCCCTGGCGCATATTGTCGGGGTTTTGCGATTGGATAATATTTGACCTAATTATGGCCCTTTGTTTTTTTTCCTGATATAGAATATATAGTGAACAATTTCTTCTGTGCACAACTCCTCCTACATTTCTCCACGGATTTTGACCAAACTTTCACAGGACCTTTGTCACCAAGTGCCCTGGGGCATATTGTCGGGGTT
Source organism: Ruditapes philippinarum (assembly GCF_026571515.1). Taxonomy (NCBI): domain Eukaryota; kingdom Metazoa; phylum Mollusca; class Bivalvia; order Venerida; family Veneridae; genus Ruditapes; species Ruditapes philippinarum. The sequence continues at coordinate 24,789 of NW_026855789.1, forward strand.
TTGCGATTGGATGATATTTGACTTAATTATTGCCCTTTGTTTTTTTTCCTTATATAGAATATATAGTGAACAATTTCTTCTGAACACCCTCTACAATTCTCAAGGGATTTTGTTCAAACTTTCACAGAAGCTTTGTCATCATGTGCCCTGGCGCATATTGTCAGGGTTTTGTGATTGGATAATATTTGACCTAATTATGGCCCTTTTTTTTTTCCTTATACAGAATATATAGTGAACAATTTCTATCGTGCGCAACTTCTACATTTCTCGACGGATTTTGACCAAACTTTCACAGAAGCTTTGTTATCAAGTGCCCTGGCGCATATTGTCTGGGTTTTGTGATTGGATAATATTTGACCTAATTATGGCCCTTTGTTTTCTTTCCTTATACAGAATTATCAATATATAGTGAACAAATTCTTCTGTGCTGAACTCATCCTACATTTCTCAACGGATTTTGTTCAAACTTTCACAGAAGCTTTGTCACAAAGCGCCCTGGCACATATTGTCGGGGTTTTGTGATTGGATAATTTTTGACCTAATTATGGCCCTTTGTTTTTTCCTTATACAGAATATATAGTGAACACTTCTTCAGTGGCAATTCCTCCTACATTATTCATGTTTTACATTGCACATAGTTACATTGTTTGTTGCTTGTATTTGTATTTCAAATACAAGATATTTATCTACAATGGTGATAATTGAAAACCTGGTTTCATGGCATTGCCATGTTTCTTGTTTGTCTTGTAATAATGCTGAATTCTTTCTCTATAGAACATTGTTTCTAAAACTTGTTAAAGGAAGAAATGTTTAATTTCTTATTATTATTTTTTTCCAGATGAATTATTTTTAAATGATGTGAGTATACATAACAATTCTATTGGCGCTCCATTTGATACTTCATCCTCGGACAACAGTTTCCATGAGGATGTACCAGTGTAAGTGTTCACCTAAAATCTAGATTTGTCAGGGCTTTTTTTCCTTCTATAGCAGGGGCTGTTATATGGCTGCTTCCCTAAAGAAAAGTGTTATCATGAAGTGTTCCCCCAAAAAATTGAATTTACATCAAGTTTTTTCTTCCCCTTTTGCAAATATATTGTGTGATGAAGGGCAGGGCTGCCTTCCCCAACCTGTTAAAAAAAAAAACTGTTTGTTCTCTATTTAAATGTTTGATCTGTTAAATTTTAGGTATTTTTCTACATAATATAATTAAGACAATTGATCATATCTTTAAAAATAAATCAATATTCTCCATTTGAACCAATAATTTCATCAAAGTAGCTTTATTACTGAATTGTTAAAACTTTGAGTTTTACCGTTACTTACAATTTTAGTAGAAATTATAATTTGCTTATAACAACAGTGTAAAGCTAGGCTTAGGCTGCCTTTGAAAATTGTTATAATCATATAACATTCAGTTTGATATTAATCCACAATGTTAATACACTTTAAACCCCAAATGTTTCTCCCTGTCTGGTGAAACTATCTATTCTATTTTGTCTGACAGTAGAATTTACTTCCCTCCTCTTGGCTAACTTTTTTCCTAAATTTAATTTTCAAATGTTAATGAGAAAATGATGAGAAATAATTACAAGAAAATATACTTCTCTTTTAAGTATGTTGTGCAATTTTTTTTGTAATGTTTAAAACAAGCATGATGACCATTAATGTCCGGTATTGAAATAGCATCAAATGTATCACAGGTGGCGGCGTGGTCGAGTGGTAAATGCATAGGTCTAGTAATCTAAGGATTGCTGACTGCATGGATTCAAACCCTGTCAGGGGCAAGTCGTTTTCTTGAGCAAGAAACTTTAAATTCATTCCTTAGTACTGGTTGGTTCCAGGAATAGTGTTTCAAAAAGCTTATAGCTTCCAACACAATCGAACTGAAAAAAAATTGTATAATGTGAATGTATCAGCGATTTAATTTGATAAATCAGTAAATCGTCAATATTGTCCTTTCCACATAATTTTATTGATACAGACTTTTCCACCAATGACAATCTAAAACTAGCCAGTGTCTATTCTAGGAGGGGGTTGGGGGGATTCACTCATATTTTTGAGAATTCCCCTGTGGGTAGTTACCAACCTGACTCAATTTTAAACTTTTTTCCTAATTTTCGTAAAAGTTTTACATGTGTTATAATTACAGACGACCTCCGGTCAGGAACGCGTTCACAACACCGGCTTTACGTAACCGACACTACAGCCACATTCCATCACCCATGAGTTCCTCTCCTGTTGGACGAGTTTCTAGAGAGTAAGTTAAATAACAAGAATTAACTAGGCAAAAATCTGTAAATGCTAATTTACAAGAATTTAATCTTTTATTCAATCTATTAATTATCTCTAAGAATTCTAACCAACTTTATAATTATCTTTTTAATCCTTTTGATAGAATGGGTACAAGTGCACTTTTGATATAATGGGTACGAGTGCACTTTTGATAGAATTCAATTGGTATGAGTGCATCAAATACGGAAAGTTAAAAGTCGTAAAATTTAACAGATTCGGAAATGATCTGAGGATATGCTATTGCAGCCAAATTAATGAAGTATATAATCTGAAGAATATTTAGATCTCATCTTGCATGAAAAGTTAGCAATTTCTACTTTGTATATAGCCTCAAGGTCAAGTTTGATGAAGTTCGTGAGAATAATTTAACTACTTCTGATCTTTGGTTTCAGTGCCCTAATCCGGTAACAACCATGTTTCATTATATGACATCAGTACTGGTTGGTTTCAGGCAGCAGACTCGACAGTGATTAATATAAGTTGAATGAACCTGTGTCACAATTGACTTTAAATATGTTTAAACCATTTATACAACAAAGATATGTAATAGAAAGAGCATCGAAATACGTGGCTATCTGATTTGTACGATGGGGGCATAGTCGAGTATTAATCAGATTGCCGAGTGTTTTAATGTTCCTTCTCTTTGTATCATAGGCAAACATAAAACGCGTTCCCTGTTGTCACAATATGAAACCCCAGAAAAAAATTAACCAATGAACGAGCATCTGAATATGATATTTCTATCGCTATTCCTTTGTCGTCACAGTATGGAAACCCCAGCAAAAATGAGCCAATCAATGGGTATACTTTAGAGTGTGGGTAACTAATACCTGCACTCTAGTTAACCCCCTGTGCATGTATATGTATGCAATTTAACTCGAACTCATTTTCAACAGAAACATTCTCAAACTATGATACAATATACAGTTATACATTTTCAGTGCCTCTGTACATTCTGCAAGTCCCATACATCACCAGAATGATGACAGTGTGAATAGTAGTAGCTTAAGCTGGAGTGACGAAGACCGACCTGTCACACCAACGTTACATCTAAATCCCGAGACGGAGGAAGCCGTTACCATTAAAGCCAACATCGAACCTAAAAATCTGCTGGGTGTAAGTTTTATATTAAATTGATAATGAGAATTTTGAGTCTTAAACAATATAAATTATGGTACTTGGTTGTGTACCAGCTTTTACAACCTGAATAATTAATGCATGAAGGGTCAATTTTCCAAATTTATTGTACAAGAAAGATCTCCAGCATGTTGGGGCACTTTACTTAGTAGAATCATTGTTTAACCTTCAAAAAATTAAATAGATACCTTCTCATGAAAGAATCCAAAGTCTAAGATTCAAACCCCACAGCTAAGAGGCGTTTGAATTCAGCAACCTTTACCACTCTGCCACATATGTCTTGTTTTATGAACCATGTAAATTACAGTTGACTCTCGGTAACTCGAAATCCAAGGGACTGGGCATTTTACTTCGAGAGAAACGGAATTCGAGTAACGTGGATCTGCCGTCATTACGTTGACATTCGTACATGTATATACATGTGCCTGATTGAATGTGCAAAGAAGTAGGTTTATTATTGTTGATAGCGGCAATGCTACAATATTTAACCGTTGAAATGACGGTAAATCACTTACAACTACAAATTATGAACAAAAATATATCATTCAAAATTTAATACATGTATATTAATAGTGACACATAAACACAAACATTCGTAGCAATGACAAAAATGCAAGTTTGTCAGTATTCATCAGTAAAGCACATGTTTATAATAAGCACTCATGACAATTCATTACAATAAAAGCACAATAACACTTTTATTTCAACAACAATTTATCTTATATTTGAAGTGAATTGATTATCGGACGAAAACGAAAGTAGCAACTATCGTGAACCGGAACTACATATTAATGTATGCAATATGATGGAACATTAATTAAACAAATGTCATTTACGTTGATAACACACATCAATACATAAGCTGTTTTTTGACTCACACACTTGTCAGACTGGCACGAGTCTTAATTTAGTTATCTAACTGTTAAAACCAATTAAGTCCTGAAACCAATTAAAGTCACTTTAACAACATGTTAATAATACATGATGACCGGCGTTTAAAATTTCTATGGAACGTGTGATTCACGAGAGACAATATCTCACCTTTATGTCGCCGACCTTTGATCAGTCGGCTGTTTTCACACTTCGACTAATTGAAATGAAAATATGTCGGACTTTAATTGACGGGACCAAATTTTCTTTTCGACTAAACAGGAGTCTCGGTAAGTCAAAATTTGACCTAAGTGGAGTTGAAATACAAAGATAAAGAAGGAAATTTGATGGGACTTTAGAAATACTTCGACTAACGCGGAATTTTGAGTAAAGCGATTTTGACTTATTGAGAGTCAACTGTATACCCTTTTTTGTAGCATCTCTTAAAGATCTTGTCAATACTGATGCCATACATGTATAATGTACAATGCCATTTGCCGTGTGATAAAATATGCTGGGGTAACGACTTGAGTTAACTTTGTAAATTACACAATTTTATGCATCCTGCTGTGAGGCAGTCTTTAAGTTGACTGAGAAAACAGTGAAATGTGAAGGCATTGGTGTCTATGGAAACATTTCTAGTTGGCCATTATATGATTTAGGAAATAGTTAACACTTATAATACACAGGGTTATATGGCTGATATTTCTTTGTACATTTTAGATGTTTGATGCAGCCAGTGATGAGGAAGATTGAAAACTTGGTGCTCCGGACGTTTAATGATTAAATTCCAGAGTCTGTTATGAAGCTGGAACAAATTTAACATACAGGAAAATATATATCTGTATATAGCTTTGTAAGCTAGATATTTAGTTTGTTTCAAAGGTTAAGGCAGAAAAGATTTCTTTAATGTTTACATTTAAGTATGTTAACTGGTATCATTATTTAGATTTCAGAAATTGTATATGTATTTTATTATTATTATTTTTTTATTTTTTTTAATTCAAAGAAAAGAGATCAAAAACCAGATGTGTTCAAGATAATTGTATGCAATATATGTTGTATTTCTTTACCATTGGTAATGGATTATTTTTTCTGTTGGTCAGTTTTGTAAATTGTTGCAATTGTAAAGGTTCGATATTAACTCAACCCACAAAGTGTTCAGATGTACATTTTACTGTCAAAAAACTGCCATATTATATATGTATGATTTCTTTATACTAATGTTAGCTCATTATTTACATTGTTTTCAATTGATTATTGTTTTTTTATTGTTGTTAATTTGAATAAGGATTGAGAGTGATGAAGTTAGTTTTGTAATGAGATAATTTCATATGTAAATGCCAAGAGCTGGAAGGTCTAGTGGTTAAGGTGTCTGCCTCTCAACCCAGGGATCATGGGTTAGAGCCCTAATCAGGTCACGACCATGTTTCTTCAAATGACACCAGTACTGGTTGGTTCCGGGTAGCGGACTCGAAAGTGATTAATAAAAGTTGCAAGAACTTGTTTCGCAATCGATCTTAAATACGAGCCGTGTCATGACAAAACCAACATAGTGGGTTTGCGATCATCATGGAACCAGACCAGCCTGCGCATCCGTGCAGTCTGATCAGGATCCATGCTGTTCGCTATCATATTCTCTACATGTAATAGGGTTGGTAAGGGAACAGCATAGATCCTGATCAGACTGCGCGGATGCGCAGGCTGGTCTGGATCCATGCTGGTCGCAAATGCACCATGTTGGTTTTGTTGTGACGCGGCTCATATTATGTTTAAGCCAAAGAGCTGGAAGTGAGATCTTACTCTGACAATGAAAACTATCTGTACTTATTTTAAATATATATATATGGAACATGATATAACAAGACAGGTACCTGGAGATTAGTGCCGCATTTTCTTTTTATCCAGTCAGGTGCTAGTTAGTGGTAGGATACTACGTCATCACGCACCTGCAGAATGCTCCCAATCGGAGCATTTTTGTAAACATCCTGTTGACTTGAAGATAAAATATGTTTTTACTCTAAGAAATTTTTTAGAAAATAAAAAAATAATGTAGTGTACCAAACATCAATGGCTCTAGTACTTGATATAATTGTAAAAAAACGTTTAAAGTTTAACTGTTAAGTTTAGTCCTGAAAATGGGGTAAGGTGCCCACTTAGACTCCCAAACAAAATTCATCCCATTTTCAGGCTTAAACCAGACAATAAAACTTTTAAAGCTTTTTAACCAGGTTTTCCGAAGGAAAAAACTGGTTATTAGATTGAGGTATGTCGGCGGACGGGCGGTCGGGCGGGCGTAAACAATTTCTTCTGTGCGCAACTCCTCCTACATTTCTCAACAGATTTTGAACCAAACTTTCACAGAAGCTTTGTCATCAAGTGCCCTGGCGCATATTGTCGGGGTTTTGCGATTAGATAATATTTGACCTAATTATGGCCCTTTTTTTTTTTTTCCTTATATTAAATATATAGTGAACAATTTCTTCTGTGCGCAACTCCTCCTACATTTCTCAACGGATTTTGACCAAACTTTCCTCAGAAGCTTTGTCATCAAGTGCCCTGACACATATTGCCAGGGTTTTGCAATTGGTATATATTTGACCTAATTATGGCCCTTTGTTTTTTTTTCCTTATATAGAATATATAGTGAACAATTTCTTCTGTGCGCAACTCCTCCTACATTTCTCAACGGATTTTGACCAAACTTTCTTAGAAGCTTTGTTATCAAGTGCCTGGCACATATTGTCGGGGTTTTGTGATTGGATAATATTTGACCGAATTATGGCCCTTTGTATATTTTTTCCTTATACAGAATATATAGAGAACAATTTCTTCTGTGCTCAACTCCTCCTACATTTCTCAACGGATTTTGACCAAACTTTCTTAGAAGCTTTGTTATCAAGTGCCTGGCACATATTGTCGGGGTTTTGTGATTGGATAATATTTGACCGAATTATGGCCCTTTGTATATTTTTTCCTTATACAGAATATATAATGAACAATTTCTACAGTGCGCAACTTCTCCTACATTTCTCAATGGATTTTGACCAAACTTTCACAGAAGCTTTGTCATCAAGTGCCCTGGCGCTCACTAAATTCCCATGTTTCTTCCAAGACATCATTCAAGTATTTTTTTTTAAATTGTGAACATACTTTTCTTGATATCGCACAAAACACCACACGCCAATATTGTTGACAAAAGAAAATGACAAGAGATGCAAAAATGCAAAAATTAAGCAAAAATAAAGTACTGTTTACCTTTCTAAAACATTTGGGAAAAAAAGGCGAATAGACAACATAAAATTTCTCAATCATTTTTGTTTGAGGAATATTAAAAAAGCCATAATTCCTCCTAAAAGTTCAATTAAAAACAAATGCCCCTTCATGACAAAGCTTCTGTGAAATATTTTGCTGAAAACCTGGTTGCATCGCATTGCGATGTTCCTTGTTTAAAATTGTATCGAGATAAAGCCAATATTTGATTTGTTACATTACTTTGTGATATTCTAACGATTTCTTAGAATTAAAACATATTTTATCATCAAGTCGATGAAATAACAGTCAGATTGGGAGCATTTTGCAGGTGCGTGATGACGTAGTATCCTACCATTTAGGTGCATTTACTGCCATTTTGTTGTGATGATTATGTTCCTACTTTAAAGTGAAAATAAGAATATTAAATGTAAGCCAACTTGTGTAAGATTTTATCAGTGCATTCATATTTTTGATTGCTTACATATGATGTTATAAAATATATTTTCACTGTCATTTTTTATAGTAACTGCATTTAAACGCTACAGTTATTGATTGGTTGTCAATTGGACGCCAGCATAAAATTTCTTGTATTGTCGGTAGTAACTTGTCCCATATATTGAGGATATTAAAGTTTTTTTCTATAGATACAGATTTATTTTCATCGAGTGGTTTAAAAATAAATAATTTATGAGTGGCAATAACGTTAAATTTTGTGTATTGGCAGAATTTAGAAGAAGGTAGTCTAGCAAGACACCTGTGAAAATTACGGAAAAGTATGTTTCACTACAGTGAAAATAAATTTTTTAGAGTGAAAATACGTAAAATGAAAATTTCTCAATATTTTATTTAGTAAGTGTATAATAAATTGAGTATATTTTTAAATCTGCTTAGGAATTAATATTTTGTAGTAGATTGTAAAATTCTAATTCACAAATTGTGAACTTTTCAGAAAATCCTCTGTAACCTTGTACAGGTTGACACATTCATGTATAAACAACTTTAGATTGATAAAAAGTTTTCCTTGGAAATTGAGGGAATCACATTAAAGAAATATTCAAATGTTTATTTATCCATTTAATTGAATTTAGCGAGGGATATGATATAATATTGTTAAAAGTTGTTTCACTAAAGTGTACTTAAATGACAGTTTTTACACAGTAAAGCCACAGTAAGCCTCATAAATGAATATTGTTTAGAAAGTGTTAATTCAATTGTTAAAGTCATGTTTTATAATGTTGTACTAAGGTATTAAAAACACGAGATATGTTTATCACCAGAAGAAAATGGCGCTGAATGTAAATTACTTTGTCATAAAGTTAACAAAAAGGTGTGGTATTTTGACTTCCACAAAATACTAAATCACTTTAACTGTACTAATTGCGGAAAATCAACATGGAGCAAAAAAAAAATTTAAAAATGGCTCAATGGTTAATGAGTGACTATTTTTTGAACTGTTATGCTCCATTAAAAATAAAAGGTTTTTGAGAAATATATAAAATTTTCAAGGCTTAATGGGTCTTTAAGGTTTTTTTGGGTTTTTTTTTTTTGGCAAATTTTGCTCAAGATTCAAAATGTGTTCATTGAAAATGTGTTCTTATTATGTGATATTTGTATGTATAATATTGTCTGTAATGTGTTATCAACAAAAACAATGGGCAAATTTATTTGGCCCTGGAATAGCTTTTAGGACAGTGCTTGAATATTTATATGCTAAGGTTATTATAATCAGTTTTATAAGGAGGATATTTGTATTCAGTTTGCCTGTAGTGGCCACTCCTGTTTCTATTTTTACCTACTTGTACTAATTTTGACTCAAATATTGGCAGAGTAGAGAGCTATTGCATGTCGCTGTCGCACTATGTTTTAAGTTTTTATGTTCAAGTTGATACCTCCAGAACTATTAAAGATATTAGACGTTATCCGGAACTCGGCAATGTGGATTTCCCCAGCTAATCTGTAGATACAAACTAGATTTTACTGTTATAGCTTCATGGTGCACTACCCGTCACAATAGATTAGTCAACCTGTTTTGCTGATTTTCGAAGCTGTAACTGTAAAAGTTTGTTTGTACCTACATTATTAGTTGGGAAAAACCCAAATACATTTGTATTCTTAATTCCCGAGTTGAAACTTTTCACACTTATTTGAGAGCATAATAGGTCTCCATCCATTGCCAATGACTTTAACACAGATTTTAAAAAGAGTATTGGCCCCTTTTTTTGAACAAACAAAATTCTATATAATCCCACAAAATGCTATATTACCCCAGCTCTTGTTTGACTATCAAGCACTGAGAATAGTTGAGGCTGCTGTCAAGCTGATAGCTTTTATTATACCTACCATATTCAATGTTAACTTTTCAAATCACTTCCTACTCCAATGTTTTCTCAATCTCATTTCTTAAAGCACCTGTCTTCACAAGTTCCATTTTTCTTAACACATTTTTCCTTCTTTCTCTTCTGTGAAACCTCACTTGATATGTAAAAATCAGAATCTACGTTTTCCTCATCCATTAAACTTGCATTTAAGATATTCACAATTGTGAAGCTGCTGACAGCACAGTGCCTTCACCTAATATAATAAAATAATGTAGACTTTCCTGTTAGTAAAAGTTATTTGGCAATAACAAATATGATAATTGTACATTTACCATATGCTATGTTACGAATGAAAATAAAACTTAAGAAATTGTGTAGTCTTTGCTTGATTTTTTTGTACTATGTGCACAGTTTCAGATGCAAAATTGAAATTTGACCTAGATTTTGACTTAGTAACTAAACTTTTTGTATTGAGAGCAACAGCCTTGGAAATTGAACTACTGCCACAGATTCAGGTGGAGAGTTGAACTTTGATATCAGTTGTCCTAAAATTTGACCCAGCAACCTACTTTTTATGCCCCCCCTTTGAAGAAGAGGGGGTATATTGTTTTGCTAATGACAGAATGTCCGTCGGTAGACCACATGGTTTCCGCTTATTATCTTAAAAACTATTTATCACAAAGTTTTCATATTTCACATAGTGATTAGTCATAACAAGTAGATGACTCCTATTGATTTTGGGGTCACTAGGTCAAGGTCATGGACCTTAAATTACAGAATGGTTTCTGCTCATTATCTTGATTACTATTTATCACAAAGTCTTCATATTTCACATATTGATTGGTTGAAACTAGTAGATGACCCCTATTGATTTTGGGGTAACAAGGTCACCGGGGCCATTAATGGTAATATGTTTTTAACTTATTATCTTGGTTACTATTTATCACAAAGTCTTCATATTTCACATATTGATTGGTCATAACTAGAAGATAACCCCTGTTAATATTGGGGGTCAAAGGTGAAGGTCACAGGGTCCTATGATTTCATCTCATTATCTTGAAAGCTAACTATCACAAAGTCTTCATATTTCACATAGTAATTGTTCATAACTAGTAGATGACCCGTATTGCTTTTGGGGGTACTAGTTCAAAAGTCAAGGTCACATGGGCCTTAAATGTCAGAATGGTTTCCTCTTATTATCTTGAAAACTATGCATCACAAAGTCTTCATATTTCACATACTGATTGATCATAACCTGTAGATTTTGGGGTCACTAGATCAAAGGTCAAGGTTACAGGGGCCTTAAATGTCAGAATTGTTTCTTCTCATTATCTTGAAAACCATTTATCACAAAGTCTTCATATTTTTCTTTTTTCCGTAACTGAACACTTCCATGTACCCATTTATGGCAAGTTTCTGTAACAAATTAACCAATAATGTGAGTTAAGAACTAGAAGGGGGGGCATATGTGTCATTCATGCAAAGTTCCAAATGCAGATTTGAATTTTACTGGAGCTTCGTGTATGAAATTTCAGATATTTCTACTACATGCTCTGTACCAGATGCAGATTTAAACTTTGATATCAGTTGACCTGGATTTCAACATAATGCCTGTCTTTCATCCATAGTTATTAAAATAGTTATTAAATAGCATCAGTCCTCTGTTATTTAGAGCCACTCAGGTGGTTGATATAGGGCCATCTTGTTTCTTTTGTCCGAATCATTTTAATTGTAGAGTTATGCATACATTTTAAACCAAAAAAGTTTTTTTTATCTCAAATCAGCTAGTTTTTATATTCATATATGAAACATATTATTTTAGCCTGAAATGATCAGTGTATGTTTCACAAAGCAAGGAAACTAAAAAGTTGAAAGAAGGATGATCCCTCGGAAGGATTAATCACATCAAATTTACATGAAAATTGCAAACTTGCAGCTTGCAATTACCACTACCATCCATGAACAGGTTAAAACACAGAGCCTGCAACATTTTCTATTATGCAGTGATGGACTTTCTTTAGGGATTCTGTGTTTCACTATATTTTTTGGGTTAATTGAGTATTCATGAGGGACGTGAAAAAGTGCAACACGCCCCACAACCCCCCCCCCCCTCCATAGCACTGGATTGAGCAGTACTGCATTTCCAGCAGTTAAAAGTGCTGTTATCAATGATCCAGAAGGCCCAGAAAAAATATAACAACACTGAAGTAAAGTAAGGGGCAGCTATTTACAATTATTCATTGCAAATGCGGGGCTGGAGGACTGATGCCAAATCCCTAAGGTACCCTTAAGTGACTGGAACTTTCTAGGATAATATTTAGTTTTGGTAAAATAAGCTTAACAAAAGTTTATGCAGATGTTGGTACATGATAAACTTTATCGTTTTTCAATAAAATTTAGTATCTCGGAACCACAATACAATTACGGAACGGTACAGGAGCAACGTTACAGCAGTTACCCAAACCCGGTGCAACAAGTTTTGAAAAATCAAATCTAAAACTTCGAGAGATCTATCCTATCTAACAACGGTCTTTCTTTATGGTATGTTAAATTAAATTTTTACTTTATAAAAACTATGTAGAATCTATACGGGTTGAAAACGAAAGTGGTCCTCCGCGTCGCGACGATTCGCGCGTTAATCGATTCGACCCAATTCAAAAGAAGTACTTTCTAATTTCTTTAAAATGAGGTCTCTGTTACAATTTATTGAACAAAAAATATTTGTATGGTCATTGTACCAGGTTTTCGTAGTCAAATATATCAGACGTTACACTTACACTGTTACAGGCTAGTCCTATATATTGATGTTTTTGTTACAACTTACATGATCAGTGTTGCATTGATCTAGAATTTCAAAATTATGGGGGATTGTCCCGCACTCAATTGAAAAATGTGGGATTGTCCCGCACTCAATTGAAAAATGTGGGGGATTTGAAAAAAATGTGGGGACAAACATTTACCTTACAATATAACATACCTAAAAGAATTCATTTATTTTACGTTCAGGTATTTTTGACAGCTCTCGTCCGCGGCGCAGTCTAAAACGCGGACGCCTTAAGCGGACAATATAAACATATAGGGAAAACGCTGACAATATAGACAAAGAGGAAAAAAGCGGACAATATAGATATATAGTGTAAAATGACTGAGCATAGTTAAATTCATATTAAAGGCTAATAATTGGCTTTTATAAAGTAATATCTGAAAGATGTATTAATTATAATAATTAAAAAAGACTTTATTTTATTTATTTGTTCAAATTCTTATAATAATTAAAAAGACTTTAGTTTATTTATTTGTTCAAGTTCTTAAATTTATGTTTTTTATTTGTTCATGTTAATTGACTTAATAACTTTTAATTAAACAGTACAAAACATGCAACAGTCACGTGCGGAAAACTGAATAAGGGCACAAGAATTAGTTTGAATATATTTGAACAGTTTGCATACGCAATTCGCGGACATGATAAACATATAGGGAAAACGCTGACAATATAGACATAGAGGAAAAAAGCGGACGATATAGATATATAGTGTAGATTGACATTCTTTTAAAATATACAATTTACTATGATTTGTAATTTACTTTTGTTTCTATATTGCACATTAATTGACATATTCGCCGAATCTTCTTTTGTGTACATATATAATTATGAAATAGTGGGCGAATGAGTAATTTTTTTGAAAATTATCGTTTACCGGTGAAAATACACGTGTTGCAAATTAACTTAAAGCATTACAATTAAGTGTGAATGACTTTGTCACATTATTAAAATTGTCGGCTCTTTAGATATTGAGCAATTAAGACATAAATTTCAAAGAACAATATAGAAAAAAACAACATTGGGACCAATCATGAAATTAATTTCAGTCGTTATGTTTTTGATCTTTTGTATTTTTTTTCACAACTTTGCAATTGCAACTTATTTAATGGTAAAACTGTTAATGGTAAGGTATATATACAGTCAATTTTTGTGCACATCCCTCATTTCCAAAAAAAAAAGTTACATGCTTTGAATTCATTCCATTGCTTACAAAGTGTTAATTTGAATTGGATTATTAAATTATTGTGTTCTTTAACTTTTAAAGTGTAATTGTGTAAAATATTGTATAAAGTGTTTTCACTAAGGCATTGTTAAAATGGCATTCGTTGTAGGACACAGTCAAGTAAAATATATGAGTGATTATTTGTGTCAACATTCGTACAGTGTGTTTTCCCTATCCTGGATATAAAACACGCCAGTTTTGTTTCGAAGAGGACATTTTTGAAGTTGCTCCATATTTTTCGGTAAGTTCATATCAATGATATCCCCCTTTGTAATCTTTATCAACCTGAATAATATATGAACAATCATGTTATGTTCTACCAGACAATAAAACAGTAAGAAATGTATAAATTATATATTTATGTATATACTGATTCCATTTTTTTTATTTAAATAAAGTGTCCACGTGTCACTTGTATAATCCTGCACGTGTTTAATTTAATCATACACATGATTCTTTATACCATATTTCATCAAAGTCGAAATAGAAAACGCGGACAATATAGACATATAGTGAAAAAGCGGACGATATAGATAATGAGGGAAAACGCTGACGAAATAAATGTATAGAACGGGAGAATAGAAAACTGTTATGAATAAAAAAAAACATCTGGCTTCTACCATGTATATAATTAATTTTTTTCAATTAACTTTCTTTAATTCATAATATTTTTAGTTCTATTTATATTTTATCCATTAAGTAAATAAAAGAAACTTTCTGATATAAATACCAATCAACTAATTAAAGTATCCACGTGTCACCTGTGTATTTGACTTAATCACGCACCGACACTTGTATATTTCAATTAATCATACATCTCACCCTTGTACAATTAATAAAGTGGCTACAGAAAATGCGGACAATATAGACATATAGTGAAAAAGCGGACGATATAGATATAGAAGGAAAACGCTGACGAAATAAATGTATAGAACGGGAGAATAGAAAACTGTTATTAATAAAAAAATATCTGACTCCTACAATGTATATAATTAATTTATATCAATTAACTTTCTTTAATTCATAATATTTTTATGTTTTATTTATATTTTATCCATTAAGTTAATAAAAGAAAATGTCTGATATAAATACCAATCAACTAATTAAAGTATCCACGTGTCACCTGTGTATTTGACTTAATCACGCACCGACACTTGTATATTTCAATTAATCATACATCTCACCCTTGTACAATTAATAAAGTGGCTACAGAAAATGCGGACAATATAGACATATAGTGAAAAAGCGGACGATATAGATATAGAAGGAAAACGCTGACGAAATAAATGTATAGAACGGGAGAATAGAAAACTGTTATGAATAAAAAAAAACATCTGGCTTCTACCATGTATATAATTAATTTTTTTCAATTAACTTTCTTTAATTCATAATATTTTTAGTTCTATTTATATTTTATCCATTAAGTAAATAAAAGAAACTTTCTGATATAAATACCAATCAACTAATTAAAGTATCCACGTGTCACCTGTGTATTTGACTTAATCACGCACCGACACTTGTATATTTCAATTAATCATACATCTCACCCTTGTACAATTAATAAAGTGGCTACAGAAAATGCGGACAATATAGACATATAGTGAAAAAGCGGACGATATAGATATAGAAGGAAAACGCTGACGAAATAAATGTATAGAACGGGAGAATAGAAAACTGTTATTAATAAAAAAATATCTGACTCCTACAATGTATAAAATTAATTTATATCAATTAACTTTCTTTAATTCATAATATTTTTATGTTTTATTTATATTTTATCCATTAAGTTAATAAAAGAAAATGTCTGATATAAATACCAATCAACTAATTAAAGTATCCACGTGTCACCTGTGTATTTGACTTAATCACGCACCGACACTTGTATATTTCAATTAATCATACATCTCACCCTTGTACAATTAATAAAGTGGCTACAGAAAATGCGGACAATATAGACATATAGTGAAAAAGCGGACGATATAGATATAGAAGGAAAACGCTGACGAAATAAATGTATAGAACGGGAGAATAGAAAACTGTTATTAATAAAAAAAATATCTGACTTCCTACAATGTATATAATTAATTTATATCAATTAACTTTCTTTAATTCATAATATTTTTATGTTTATTTATATTTTATCCATTAAGTTAATAAAAGAAAATGTCTGATATAAATACCAATCAACTAATTAAAGTATCCACGTGTCACCTGTGTATTTGACTTAATCACGCACCGACACTTGTATATTTCAATTAATCATACATCTCACCCTTGTACAATTAATAAAGTGGCTACAGAAAATGCGGACAATATAGACATATAGTGAAAAAGCGGACGATATAGATATAGAAGGAAAACGCTGACGAAATAAATGTATAGAACGGGAGAATAGAAAACTGTTATTAATAAAAAAATATCTGACTCCTACAATGTATATAATTAATTTATATCAATTAACTTTCTTTAATTCATAATATTTTTATGTTTTATTTATATTTTATCCATTAAGTTAATAAAAGAAAATATCTGATATAAATACCAATCAACTAATTAAAGTATCCACGTGTCACCTGTGTATTTGACTTAATCACGCACCGACACTTGTATATTTCAATTAATCATACATCTCACCCTTGTACAATTAATAAAGTGGCTACTGAAAATGCGGACAATATAGACATATAGTGAAAAAGCGGACGATATAGATATAGAAGGAAAACGCTGACGAAATAAATGTATAGAACGGGAGAATAGAAAACTGTTATTAATAAAAAAATATCTGACTCCTACAATGTATATAATTAATTTATATCAATTAACTTTCTTTAATTCATAATATTTTTATGTTTTATTTATATTTTATCCATTAAGTTAATAAAAGAAAATGTCTGATATAAATACCAATCAACTAATTAAAGTATCCACGTGTCACCTGTGTATTTGACTTAATCACGCACCGACACTTGTATATTTCAATTAATCATACATCTCACCCTTGTACAATTAATAAAGTGGCTACTGAAAATGCGGACAATATAGACATATAGTGAAAAAGCGGACGATATAGATATAGAAGGAAAACGCTGACGAAATAAACGAGATCCAGATACCATTGTTTTACCGAAAAATGTTTGTCATCCCGATAAAATGATTGAAATGGTAAAAGGTGAAATAAGTGCTGTAACACAAACAACTAACCAAATGAACTATAACTCCGACTCACATGACAATGATCCAACTGTGGAAAAAATTCCCAAAAAAGGTGTGAATTCTCAAAAATCTTTAGCGGTCAAAACTATAGCTGAACAAGGGATAGTTCTTGTTCCTGAAATGGGAGCGTTTATGGTTCGAGGCAACAAAGATAATAAATATTCAGTGACACTTTTTCCTAAGGAGTCGTGTTCATGTCCATCAACTTCAAGATGTTATCATATTCTTGCTGCAATGATAGCAATCGGAATGCCTATTCCGGACGATAAAAAAGTGTTTAACTTAACACAATTACGCAAAAACTGTAGACCAAAACATTCCAAAAAGTGTGGTACAAAAAAAGGAAGATTTGGAGACAATGATGCCGACATTGAAATTAATCCCGCGCCAGACTCTGTTCTAAAAAACACTTGTGAAAAAGTAAATGCGACTCCAAAAAGCAAAATTATGACACCCAAAAACAGTGCAATACGAAAAAAACTTAAAATTTTGAAATTTCTACTCCAAAATTAGACAACACACCAACAGGCAAAAAATTAAATAAACGTAAAATAGAGTGTACCGATGAACTGAGCTATAAATTACCAAAGTTGGAAAACGATTTATCTGTAATCAAAGAAGAAAGTGAAATAAACAATTATGAAATAAGAGACAATAGCACCGAATCAATAGAACAGCATATTGAATACTGGGACAGAGATTTGGGCCTCACGGAAAATGACATAATTGACTTAAAAAATAATAAGAAACTTAATTCAAAAACCATATGGAGGCTGTAAATATAATGTTGCGACAACAAACTATGGGCGAAATAGGTGGGTTGCAGCTAACCGAGAAAGTGCCCGCTTTTAATGAACTACTAAAAAAAGATGGTGTTGTAAATTTCCACTCGAAACCTGCACAGTCACCGGCCTGCAAAATACACCACAATCACCATGACCACTGGGTAGCATCGTTTAATATAGATAATCAAATTCATTTAATGGACAGTTTAGGCAATGATAGACCAAATGACAGAATCATACCAAAACGGCTTTGAAAATTCAATTATCCCAGCTTTATGGATCAAATAAATCATCAATAGCAGTTAATGTACCAAATGTTATCAAACAAAATAATAGTGTAGATTGTGGATTATATGCAATTGCTTTTATTACTTCTTTTTGTTTACGTAAACGTCTTTGTACAGATCTTATATACGATTCCAATAAAATCCGTGAACATTTGTTAAATTGTTTTGAACGAAAAGAAATTGACGGAATTTCCATTAACTAAGAAAACTTTAAGTAAAAGGAAACACTATAGTGATACAATTATTAATATTTATAATTATTGTCTATGTAATTTACCTGAATGCCTTGATGATATGGTTTTATGTGATAAATGTAATAAATGGTTCCATAAAAATTGTATTAATGCCCCCATTGATGTGTCGTCCATTGATAATGACTTTGATTGTGGTTTATGTTCTTAAAGGAAAAACGAACTTTTTTATAATAATATACTTTACATTTAATAAAATTCACTTTAAGATCAATGTTATTTGCAGTCTGAAAACATACAATTTTTTATTATATAATTTTTAATTAAAAAAATTATTAATTTAATTAAAGTTATAATTTTAAAACAATACTTATTATAAATTAAATGTTATATATTTTTGGACAGCATTTTTTCCGCTTTGTATATATTGCCATCGTTTTTCCTATAAACGTTTAATACATTGTCTATTTAATATTGTTGTCTTAAGTAAGGGATTTTGTTAAAATATGTGATTGTTATATTCTTTATAGCTATATACATATATTGAGTTGTTACATTGATATTATTATTTGTATGTGTAAAATAAATTCATGTACCGAATGTGTTATATTGCTTAAATAAAATTGCAATAATGTTCATTCTTTATCTTCGTTTTTATTACTTCACAATATTACTATACATTATCATTATCTATTTTATTATAATTTTATCTCACACATCATTCTACACTCTATCTATAGCGCCCGCTTTTTTCCTCTATATCTATATCGTCCGCTTTTTCTCTATTTATTAGTCGCCGGTAGAAACCGGCGACTATATTTGTAACTGTTTAATATTATACCTATGGTAGGAGAAGGCATTAAAATCTGAAAATAAAAGCATAACAATTACTGAACAATTAAAGACTACAATTGTTTTCAGTAATCTCAAAAATTCAAACATACAATAATGTTGCTCAATGAAATGAAATATTCAAATATTGACATCGTAAATAGCAACATTATAATTTTCATAAAATGAATTAATGACGTATCCCTATGGATCAGTCATTGAATTTAGGGATGTTTTTCCTTTTTTCAAAGTGTCAAGCGTTGCTATTTTATGATAAATAAATCACGCATGATATTTGAAATGACACTTTTAAATTATCTGGTTGTTTGTATGTTATGAGACCTATTCTATTTTTTTATCTTATTTATTATAAACAGCTTCTCCCAGAATCACGTGACTACACGTTATATGTTACTGTTATAAAATCTATTAATAGTAACAAATGGCTGATAAGACTGAAATACAGGTAACTTGTGAATGGTTGGCAGCTGATCAAAGTAATTTTGTATGAAAAATCTCGGTATGACAATAGGGGCCGGAATCGTATTGGATACGCAGAGAAAACTAATAAACTATCTTTGTGTTGATAGTCTATCGCACTGAAAGGCAATTAAACGTTAACTATATCGTATGTAACAACTTCGTCATACTTACCACAAGGCCATCGAGAAGTATTAATTGATATAATTATACATGTAATTATACTTACAATAAAATCGTTAACATTAATCATAATAAGTTATGTAAGCTAACGAAACAGCTCCCGAAAGTCTCGGGTAAATATTGCCAAACAATACTTGCTTATCTAATAATGATAACAGTTTCTTGACAAAATTGCTAAGCAAGTTTGCTTCAAATATGATGTTTTATTATAACATAACATAAATTTATTGCATAAAACTCTTTTACAAAGTTAATAGCAAGAAAGATATAATTGTGGCAAGTACATGAAAACGTGTTTATGAATAAACATTACTCAACTTATTGTTCCTATTTTCTTTATACTCGAACCATTAAACTGATATTTTCTTTTATTTATGATAATACAATCATATTTCTATCCGGCGACTTGATGCTTTAGCATCAAAATCTCTACTTGTTTATATTGTCCGCAAAAATAGGGCAAAGAGCGGACATGTTCAATCAGGTAGCATGTTGTTGACACTTAATTGTCGTTAATTTGCAACACGTGTCCGTCACAAGAGTATACGTCTACTCTAAATTTCTATACCGTCCGCTTTTTTCCTCTATATCTATATCGTCAGCGTTTTCCCTATATATCTATATTGTCCGCAAAATGCGTATCATGTTATCTCTAGCTAAGTGCCGACACGATTAATCAGTAGCGTGTTGTTCACACTTATATAATTACCGTTAATCTGCGGCACGCTTCTGCTCATATTGTATCAATAAAAAACAACAGCCCGTCATTACTTATTTATATCAATAATTTATGATTAAAAATTACTCTTACAAACTTTTGATTTTGAAAAATCAAGGCTTTTTTTATTTTGCGAACAAAAATTTTGTCCGCCTACTGCACATAAAGGCATACAAAAAATGCCAAAATGAAATACATATCCTTAATTACATATCAGCTGTTGCCAATTTAGTACCTTCATTGTAATTCTAAGGACATTCATTTGATCCATTTGTTTCATATATTAGTTTTCAATATTAAGAAATTCCGAAAATGTGTCATATAATTATAAAATAAAATTCATTGACATTCAATCATAAATTACTTTAATATTTCTCCCAATTTGCTAATTTATTATATTTTTTTATATATTAAAGTATAAATCCAATTACACGTCATTTTACTAAACTTCATCAATGCCCAAAATCATCACCAATTAGTCTACACTATATATCTATATCGTCCGCTTTTTTCCTCTTTGTCTATATTGTCAGCGTTTTCCCTATATGTTTATATTGTCCGCTTAAGGCGTCCGCGTTTTAGACAGGCCCCTCGTCCGCTAAAAAACGGAAGTAGAAAAAAATAAAATATTGACAAATACTACAAAACACACGTGAGATGACTACACACGATTTAGAACGTATTTTAGTCATAACCACAAGTGAAAACAAAGTGAAACATGGCTGAAGCGTTCAAGATGCGATGAAGATAAACTGAATTAAGTTGAAAAGATCGTCGGATGCGCGACTTGGCATGCACTGACTTCAATAAAATACGCGATCTGCATAAAAAATAAGCAAATCCAGGGCCAAAATAACCCTTCTTTGTAGAGGCCGAATATAGGCTACTAAGTACTACCCCAACCAAACTAGCCTTTTTTTTTCCCCAGTTTGGTCCTCAAAATTCCCCAGTCTTCTGAAATTTCCCATAGAATTTAGAACAAAATTAAATGATGGTGTTGAATTAAGGATTTTGACTGCCTTATTTGTATTTCCCAATGCTTTTTGCTTTTCTATTTTAAAGAACTTGTTAAAAGTTTGTGTTAAATTTGAGACCCCTTTTCCCAAAGTATGCCAAAATCACGCATATTTTCCCCAAGAAAAAGGCTGAGGCCCCTTCCCCAAAAATGGTGTTTTGGCCCTGTGAGATTTTGCGCCATTGGCGCTAAAAAAATTAGAATGGCGCAGGAAAATCGGCAGCAAAGGGCCAAGGGCGCATCTAAAATCTGTGCCAGACTTATATGAAAACAAAACTGTCCGCTGGGTAATTTAGTCATCCAGTCAAAACTGGTACCAACAGCAATACGTTACCCATGATTCCCCTGTAATTACGCATATTCTTCAGTTTATCCATTCCCCTATTATAAGCTTTTGTTCACTTTATCTACTTACTTCATTTCTTCTCATAATCCCTTTCCCACTTTCTACTTAACCGTAAATTTAATCCAATAAAAAACAAACAAAAAAATTATACAACTACTTAATGTTTAAAATGATTATCGGTAACTGAAAAAAAAAGTGTTGCTATTTTTAGAAAAGCTGTAAGTTACAGTATAATCTGACAGGACTGTGTATAACTTGATTTCCCCCAAGGTCACTCAAATTCATGCAACCTTTGGCTGATGAAGTGTAAAAAAATATGTCTATTTCGTCATCAGAATATTTGACAGGGTGATTAACCAATCAGGGAAACATTGTGCATGACTTTTTTCATGATCAAAAAGTCTGTTGGCAAGTGACTTTGATGTATGCTTTCTACACAGAGGCATACAAGGAGTAATAAAATCTGTCAATATACATTGTGACAGGGACATTTGGTGCAAAGTAGGAACAATTAAATGGATAATGCACAGTATTAGACATTAGTGCTCGCCAATTTTTTTAAGCCAATCACCGACGAGGATTTTTCAAATTTTCAGGTTTCAAATCTTAATAGAACAGATTTTATATAAACTGGACATTTTATTTTATAAAACGCAAGTGGGCGGAGCTGAGTTTCGAAGAGCACTAAAGTGCAATATATGCATGTGTTTACTCCTCGTACTAATCAATATTTATGCATCATGTTTTTTCCGTACACGCACATGTATATCGTCACTACGGCATAGAATTAAAAGGAAGAGGTTCATTGAAATGAAAACAGGCAAAATAACAGTAAAAATGTTTTAATTATTACTTACGAAACCAGTATCAATTTATAATTCCAAATAAAAAGTTTTATGGATATATTTCACATATACTTCACCATATGTGCAATTTAAATTATAAAGTATAAAAAAATGTTTTTCTTGAAAAGTTGGTTAGTGTTTGAAATTAATTTTGTTCAATAAGATTGCAGTAAGCCAAATGAATCGTAACACATTTGCTTTGGTAAATCTTTTTCTATTTATCAGAGAATTAAATTGTTTATATAAAAAAATGATTTTAAACACTAAATACGAAAGTGTTCGTAAGTAAGCAATTAAACAAAAATTATAAGTTATAATAATCTGTCGGCATGTTTTAAAGTCGCTGTATCAAAGTAATGATATATTGCCAGTATAATTTAGATTCACTCATCAGATAACGCTACAATCTGAGTATAAATCTCGTTCAGAATCTATGTATTTCACTCAATGATCCGAAAATGTGTACCGCTACCGTCCTCCAAATATGGTTATACACATTTAGGCTATCGCATGACGTCACGCAGTGTGTTGGGCGGGAAAAAATTGGGCGGAGCACTAAGCTGGTTAAAGTGCATATTGGATGTTCTTCGTAAATAAGAAAGCTACAGTCGCTTCGCAAGCTCCGCTCTTTTTTAGCTTTCTTATTTACGAAGAACACCCAATATGCACTCTTACCTATACTTAGAAATTATGTGGATAAATTATGTAAATCAGATTTTTGAGCAGCCATTTGAAAAAACGTTTTGCCTGCAATTAATATTAGTTAGAAAGTTACTGTCTAGGCATTTTTGTTAATTATTGGTTATGGTCTCTGTTAACAAAGAAAATTCAATTATCTACAAACTTTTAAACGTCATTTAGGTCAATGTTTACTTATTTTCCCAAGGCCCATACTTTGGTCAAAATGGCCCATCATTTTCAGACCAAGTTGGCCCAGGGCCCAGTACTTTCAAATTCTCGGCCTATCTCTGCCTTCACAACTAAGGTACAATCATATAACCCTTACTGAGTACTCTACTCAATTAATATTTTAGAGTGCCTTGCTTTAAATTTAGAACATTTCATTCAAAGTTAAAGGGATTACAATTTATCAAAATATAAAAAATTGAGGTGCTTCATTTGAAATTGCCAGCTTAGCAAACATTATACAATCAAGAATAAATCTTTATAGGGGATGCTGGTTTGATCCTGGGGAGGTTAAATTTCTCAATTGACGTCAAATGTTGAGTCTAATGCCATTGTCATTTGTCTTTGACCACTAAGACATGTGAGATTTTATTGTGTTTAACATGCAGAGAAATTGGTTATTACTGGTTAGTTATCCAGGCAAATTTAATGCAGTACCTTAAGTTCCAAGATATGTTCAATTAGTTTAATTTCAAATGAGTTTCCAAAGCATGTTGTTTCTTAAAATAACAATTTTAAATGTCTACGTCCCTGCAAGGGGTTTGACATTAATGGAAAATAGATAGATAAATGTAAAATAACAATAGACTGTAGTACAGGGTTGGTAGACAATTTTTAGATATTGTAGTCTTGGAAATCTGAAAACAGATGAAAAAAATTACTGATTATTTTTTTTTTGCATTCTAAATATGGTTATTTTTCCTTTATTCAGGGTAAACAAGTAGTCATTCAAAAATGTTGAGTGTGAGGATATCTGGATTGCCTTTGAGGGGCTACCATCAGTACAAGAAGAGTCAGTGTGAAGGATTAAAAAAAGGGGAAAAGTTGAAGCTGGAAATTGATAAGGAGAGGTATCTTGGCACAGCAACATTTCCTGTAGCAGCTATTAGAGAAACAAGTGGTTTAAAGATAGGGCAGATACCAAAAGGTGCATATCAATATTTTACTTCTATGATTCCTCACATAACATTATTTTTTTTCTTTTTAGCTCACGTGTCACAAAGTGACATGGTGAGCTTTTGTGATCGCTTTTTTATCTGGCATCCGTCCGTAAACTTTTACTTTAAATAACATCTCCTCATAAATTACTTAGCCAATTTCATCCAAACTTCACACAGGTATGTTCCTTTGGTAGTCAACTTTAAAAATTGTTCAAAGGATTTAATTCCAAGCAGAACTCTGGTTGCCATGGCAACCGAAAGAAAGAACTTAAAATATCTTCTTTAAGAAAACCATAAGAGCTAGAGCTTAAATATTTGGCATGAAACAGCACCTAGTCAGTGTCTACCAAGTTTGTTCAAATAAATGCACTGGGGTCAAAATTGGCCCCGCCCCTGGGGGGGGGAGGGTCATTTATTTTCCTTATTTGTAGATAGTAAAAACTTAAAAAATCTTCTTTTAAAAACCCAAAATAGCTAGAGCTTAGATATTAAGCATGGAACATCTTCTAATGGGTGTCTACCAAGTTTGTTCAAAGAAAAGCCCTGGGGTCAAAATTGGCCCCGCCCCAGGGGGTCATTAATTTTCCTTATTTGTATATATAGTAAAAACTTAAAAATCTTCTTTTAAAAAACCAAAATAGCCAGAGCTTAAATATAAAGCATGAAACATCTTCTAGTGGGTGTCTACGAAATTTGTACAAATAAAAGCCCTGGGGTAAAAATTGGCCCGCCCCAGGGGGTCATTGTTTTTCCCTATATGTATATAGTGAAACTTCAAAATCTTCTTTTAAAACCCCAAAAGAGCTAGAAACAACTTCGAATGGGTGTCTATCAAGTTTGTTCAAATAAGGGCCCTTGGGTTGAAATTGGCTCCACCTCAGGGGTTATTGATTTTCCTTATATGTGAAAAATATCTCCTTATAAAAAACCCAAAGAGCTAGAATTTTCAATTTAGGTACTAAGCATGAAATATCTTCTAGTGAGTGTCTACCAAGTTTTTTTCAAATAAAAATCTTATAAAAACCCCAAAGAGTTAAAGCTTAGATATTTATCATGAAGCATCTTCTAATGGCTGTCTACCAAGTTTGTTCAAATAAAAGCCCTTGGTTTAAAATTGGCATTGGCCTAGGGGCCTATATACAGGTGAGAGATTTCAGGGCCATCATGGTCCTCTTGTTTATATTCTTGTCCAGTATTTCATGCCAAGACAAGAGTTCTCTTATATTACTTTTAAAACATTCTTCTATAGTAACTATATCAGGTTTGCCATGTCATAAATAATAATTCCAGGCTCAGATAAATTTATTTTAATTTTTCAGAGTATTCTTGGTGTTTCAAGGTGATTTTAAGAGCAGATTATGTACAAATGATGGCCAAAGTTGTAAGTGAGGAGCCTGTAAAACGAAATGGGGAAGAGATCATTTGCAGATTTTTTATAGATGCAACAGATAGTCCAGATGTACACAATGCACTTGATAATCTCTATAAAAGTGAGTTTTATTAATTTAGATATCCAACACTGAACAATAGCATCTGTATTGTGCTACAGTCTGTAGACCATTTCTTGGCATTTGAAGTATGTACTCATTACCTAAAATATCAGATGTACAATACTACTACTATTTATACCCCCGCACAACAAAGTTTTAAGGGGGGTATACTGGAATCAGCTTGTCCGTTCGGCTGTCCACACTACCGAATAGGGATAGAGGGGCCATCTAACTGTAATCAGAACAAAAGAGAACAATAGACATTCTGTAACAATAGAGTAAGGGGCAATGTAAGAGGCCATTGCCCCTCTTTTAAACAAAAGAAAATAACAAAAGAAATGGCCCCTTATTCGATTTCGGCTGGACATCCGGCTATCCGCCGGTTTTTTCTTGTCTGTCCAATAACTTAAGATTCCTTTGACCCACAGTCTTCTTATTTGGCATGCAGGTTAGTCATGATAAGTAGATGACCCCAATTGATTTTGAGATCCCTAGTTCAAAGGTCAAGGTCACAAGGCCTTCACTGAAAAAAGCTTGTCCGCCGTATAAGATTCCTTTGACTCACATTCTTTGACCAGGGGCCTTCACTTAAAAAAGCTTTTCCTCCGAATAACTTAGAATTCCTTTGATTCACAGTTTTCATATTTGGCATGAAGGTTAGACACAATTAGTAGATGACCCCTATTGATTTTGAAGTCACTGGGTCAAAGGTTAACAGGGATGTGATTTTTCCGCGCTTACGCGGATTTCCGCGCCGAAAATTTCCAAAGAAAAAATCCGCGGAGATTACAGAAAAAGTCACCAAAAATCGGTACTTAAAAATTTTTCTGCGTCGCATTATAAACAATACACGGGGAAATCAATTCCGAGGTGTTTTTTATATGATCACCGGTTCAGTTTTGAAAGTTGAAATGTGATTGGTTGTATAAGTCAGAGTACTCCAATCAGAGTGGCGCACGCAAAATTGATATTGCTAAAAAAAAAAAAAGAAGAAAAAAAAAGAAGATAACAAACAATTGTCAAATGTTTACAAATGGAAAGAATTTTAGATCGTGCGAAAGATTCAGAATTTATAAAGAAGTTAGACGCAGGGTTAGATAACGTTTGGAGATGGCAATGGATGGAGGAGAAGATAGAAATCTATATCGGAAGCAGTTTGAAGTCATTCTATCTCTCGGAATGGATCCGTAAAATTGACGAACGAGGACTTCTTCTTCTTCTTTTTCTTCTTCCAATATAGTACAGACACCTTCCGGCGTATACTCGTACTAGCGCAGCGCGGTGTGAGAAGTGTCTATGTACAAGAGTGATTTAAAAAAGTACTATGTATAGTGCTGGTAAAAAGGGTAAAAACACCGGACTGTCTATCGGAGAGTGAGTAGGAGTACTTCCCTCTTGAAGCTGTCTATGGTTGTACAGCTTACAACTGTCTGGGGAAGACTGTTCCAGAGGCGGATGGTGTCTGGGAAGAAGGATCGCTGGTAGCACTGGGTCCTTGCAAATGGTACCAGGTAGTGAAGTCCATGTCCTCGAACAGAGATGACTGGGGTGAGGTTGGATGTAGGGACTTCTACTAGGCCATTTACTATACGGTACATCATGGTCACCTTGGCATGGGCTCTGCGTTCTCGGAGGGTAGGCCACTGTAGGTGTTGCAGCATCGATGTCACACTGCTGGTTCTTCTGTAGTCTGAGAAGACCATTCTTGCTGCTCGGCGCTGCACCATCTCCAGTTTCCAGATACTTGCTAAATGCTTAATTTGCAAATGTCCCCTGGGTTAAGGGAAAAGGGGAAAAATTGCGCTAACAGGACATTGTAAAAGCAAGAATCATACTGAACGTGTGAAATCTTTATCAAAGCAACCAACTCTTCCTGCTGGCTGTCATGGGGAGAAGGCAACAACCAAGGCCTATGGCATCCATCCCATGTTTAGAAATAAAAAGACTGGCGAGTTGCCAAAGCAGCAGGTTGGGCTAAAGCCTCTTGAACCACTAGATGATAGAATTCACAATGCAGAGGTTGGTTTTTTTTTAATGAAAAATACTTAATTAACTTAAAGGTTGTTAAAATTTTTGCTTGTGAAAACTTCATCTCGGCAGTCATGCATGTTTTTTTTTTACATAAAGGATTATAAAGTCTTATGCTGGGATTTGTACACCCCGCAAACATTTAGCATATACTTTCTAAACATGCTTCACTGCTGCACAACTTTACAGAGAAAACATTATGGACAATGCCGCTGACACTGTTTTAATTTTATTGATTTGCATTATTAATAATTCAGTTTTTGAAACATCAATAGATATTAAAGGAATTTTGATAATTTTCAAACACATTAATTATTTTCACCTGAAATGTTAAAATGATAATAGAAAAATAGAAATATCATTTGATTTTGTTATGAACTTCATCTGCTGTAATTCCCCAGAGCTAAATCTGTAATGTACTGGAAAAAGGTGTTTAGCTAGGTATTCGAAATGGTCAAGACCTATATGTAATGAATTACTAGCTGAAAAAATTTTTTTTCAGGCCATGGTATTGGGATTTGTTGCAGAGCATTCATTATCATTGACAATGGTTCCAGAGATAATTAAACTCACCAAGGAACTTTCTAAAGACAAAAAAGCTGTAGATGGATTGTCTATGGATCGTACTTCTGCCTCTTACAAGTTAACATATGGCTTAAAGAAAACAATTCATGAGACAACGATAAATGAAATAAGACATTCACCATTCTCTCTCAATATAGATGAATCAACCAGCAACAACAACAAACATATTTTGGCAGTGTTGGTCAATTATTTCTCCCCGTCTAAGCAAAAGTTGTTTTGTGAACATTTAGCAGCAGTTGAGGTTGTAAAAGTTGACACAAACTCAATTTATCTAGCATTAGAACAATATTTTTGAAGAAAATGATATACCCTGGAAAAATCTTGTTCCATATTGATGGATTCTTGTGCAGTCATGAAAGGTTCCAAAAATGGTCTGGAAAAAAGGATACGAGAAGAAAAGGCTCCTCACATGTTGGACATCGACGGTGATGTCTGTCACCATCTACACAATGCAACAAAAAAATTTTGTTTCACCTTTCATGTACTGGTTGAAGGTTTATTTGGACAAATACATACAGACCACAAATGGTCGGTTGACTTTACGTCAATACCTTGAAGAGATATGTCAGTTGCTGGGAATGCGTTTCTCTGTGCCTGAGAAGTTCATAAGCCATGAGATGGCTGTCATGTTATGATTTATCACTTTCAACTCTTCAGATGTGGGATGCTTATGTTGTGTTTTATTATGCTTTGTGAAAGACAATGAAGACTATAAACCTGTTCTAGAAGAAAATCTTTAAGAGAAGAAAAAATTAATGTAAATGAGAATGCCTAGAAAAAGAATTATCACAATCCTGCCACCATGGGATAAAAAAAAGAGACTAGAAGATGGAATAAAAGAAAAAAATTGATTGTTGAATGAGTCCTGTATCAAGAACAAAAAAACTTTACTGATTTTACATTTCTATGTTGGTTTACTTAGCATACTTGAAAAAAAGGGTTATTTGAAGCTTTTTCAATCCAAAGAAACCACTTGTTTCATATCATACATGACAAAAAAGCCCAAAAGCAATTGTTTAAAGCTTCCTCTCATTGTTATCGTAAAAAGCCAGAAAGCTGTGTTGGGAAGAATGTACAAGCATTTGAAAGAAATGACTTTTAGACAGTGATAATGGACAATTTCTAGATGAGTGTGACATGTTTGTAGGTAAAGGTAAAAGCATAATTAAAAATGAAAGAAAATCAAA
Organism: Ruditapes philippinarum; assembly: GCF_026571515.1. Classification (NCBI taxonomy): domain Eukaryota; kingdom Metazoa; phylum Mollusca; class Bivalvia; order Venerida; family Veneridae; genus Ruditapes; species Ruditapes philippinarum. The sequence goes on from NW_026855789.1 coordinate 54,741, forward strand.
ACATGTTTTAGTTGGAGTTTTCTGAAAATGCGCATCTACAGCAACATTTGAGCAGGAAATACCTACAAATGAAACTTCCGTTTGTCAAATCCAGTTCTCCGATACGCTCTGGACTAGATCCTTGAAGCCCATGGACAATAGCCCAAACAAACAAAGTCCTTGAAGAGAGTAAAACAGCATGTTCAATTTTGACAATATGAGGAGAAAATGAAAGTGAACCTTTGATTTTAGAAAGTCCCACAGGTGAAGAAATTTTTTAATTCTGTTATAAATGACATTGTAAAATATTAATTTAATATTTGAGTGTATATTGCAAGAACATAATTTTTTTTTATGAAAGAGCAAATGAATTGAGAATAAATTAAGATGACAACTTAATTAGTCCACCTTTACCGTTTACCGGAGGGGACTTTAGGTTTACCCTCGTCCGCCTGTCCGTCCGTCCCCGTCTGTCTGTCCGGGCCGTCAGGGTCCGTGCCGTCCACAAAACTGGATCCCCGCGATAACTTAAAAGTACTGAAAATATTTTTATGAAACTTGGATATATGGATAGATGGCAGTATGGAGATTATGCACGTCTTTTTCTTTTCTTCCTATGTTGAAAATTCTGGTTGCTATTGGCAACAAATAGGCTAAAAATATGGCAATTTTACACATTAACTGGATCCAGTGATAACGCAAAAAGTACTGGAAATATCTTTTTTATGAAACTTGACATATGGGTAGATGCAGTCTTGAATTTTATGCATGTCTTTTTCTTTTCTTCCTATGTTGAAAATTCTGGTTGCTATGGCAAACAAATAGGCTGAAAATATGGCAAATTTTACACATAAACTGGATCCAGTGATAAAGCAAAAAGTACTGGAAATATTTTTATGAAACTTTGACATATGGGTAGATAGGCAGTCTTGGAATTATGCACGTCTTTTTCTTTTCTTCCTATGTTGAAAATTCTGGTTGCTATGACAACAAATAGGCTGAAAAACTATGGCAAATTTTACACATAAACTGGATCCAGTGATAAAGCAAAAAGTACTGGAAAAATATTTTTATGAAACTTGACATATGGGTAGATGGCAGTCTTGAAGATTATGCACGTCTTTTTCTTTTCTTCCTATGTTGAAAATTCTGGTTGCTATGGCAACACATAGACTGAAAATATGGCAAAATTTACACACATAAACTGAATCCAGTGATAACTCAAAAAGTACTGGAAATATTTTTATGGAACTTGACATATGGGTAGATAGCAGTGTTGAGATTATGCATGTCTTATCTGTTCTTCCTATTTTGAAAAAATATCAGTTGCCTGGGCAACAAAATAGGCTTCAAACATGGCAAATATAACAATATTTGTGATTAGTCAAAAAGAGCTGAAAATTTTTATGAAATTGCATCTTTAATTCAAAGAGTTATCTCCTCTTTAAGAATTCTGCTTTTAAAATGTTACATTTGGTAACAGGGATGTTTCAAATATTAACTTTAGAGGTGTCCTTCAGTCCGTCTGTCTGTCTGTTTCATAAAAACTGTTTCCTGTGATCACTTTTAAAGAACTTTTCCAACAAGTTTACTTAAAATAGAGAAAAATTGAAACATAAGTGAATGGCCAATGGCCCTTCAGAATGTTGATGGGGTTCTAACCGGTAGGGGACTTATGGATTGCTTGCAATACTATGATAATTGCTTGTTTTCTTTGTTGCAAAATAAAATTGTTTATTTCAGTTGATCTTATTTAGTTTAGGAATATATATGAGTTTGTTTCTGATATGTTAATATTTTTCTAACGATGAAAAGTTCAGGTTTATAATCCAGTATTTATTTTAATTAGATTTCAGGTGGATGAGTCGTTGTCCCCCAAAGTACAAACCTGAAGATAGATGAGTGGTGGAAGTTCTATTCAGAGACAAGGGAAATACCCAGTTCTAAGCAGACTGGCGCTTATGATTTGTACTATTTTTCATGGTCCTATGGTTGAAAGTTCTTTCAATATCATGGGGGATGTCATAGGTATTAAATCTGCCAACACTAGCACGGAATTGTATTCAGCTGTACAAACTGTAAAATATAATTTAAGAGCTAATGGAAAAGTCAGCTGTTGAAATGTTTTCAAGGGAAGATGTCCCTTCATGACAAAGTAAATGGTTTGTTTATGTAAAAAATCTTAGCAAAGCAAGTGCAACATACAGAGGGTTTGTTGTTGGAAAAAAACGCAGATGAGGCAAAGATAAAAAGAAAGTTATCAACTTACACATGATAAACCATTGTCAAAACAAAAAATGAAAATTGTGCAAAATGAAAATGCAATTAGCTGCTAAAGCAAGTCATACCAATATGCAGTTGAAAAAAGCAAGGAAAAGGGTCTCCGAGGTATTGTGTTCTGTTAAAAAAAGGAAGTTGTAGACTATGATTGAATACATGATGAAATTTGTGTGATCATCAATATAATATATATATATACATGTAGTGGAACTTAAATGTATCTTGTGAACTAAAGTTATTGTATCATTCATTGTCCTAAAAATGCATTGACTGATCTATACATCTATCTTAAACAGTTATGAACTGAGATTATTGTTTTGTACTTGTCATGCCTTTTTAGCTCGACTATTCGCAGAATAATCGAGCTAATGCAGTCACCCATTTGTCGGCGTCGGCGTCGGCGTCCCTGTGGTTAAGTTTTTGTATGTAAGCTGGTATCTCCATAACTACTGAAGGGAATGGATTGAAACTTCACACACTTGTTCTCTGTGATTATCTAAGATGATTGGCACAAGTCCCATAACTCTGATTTGCTTTTTTTCATAATATTATGCCCCTTTTTCGACTTAGAAATTCTTGGTTAAGTTTTTGTATGTAAGCTGGTATCTCCATAACTACTGAAGGGAATGGATTGAAACTTCACACACTTGTTCTCTGTGATTATCTAAGATGATTGGCACAAGTCCCATAACTCTGATTTGCTTTTTTTTATAATTATGCCCCTTTTTCGACTTAGAAATTTTTGGTTAAGTTTTTGTATGTAAGCTGGTATCTCCATAACTACTGAAGGGAATGGATTGAAACTTCACACACTTGTTCTCTGTGATTATCTAAGATGATTGGCACAAGTCCCATAACTCTGATTTGCTTTTTTCATAATTATGCCCCTTTTTCGACTTAGAAATTCTTGGTTAAGTTTTTGTATGTAAGCTGTTATCTCCATAACTACTGAAGGGAATTGATTGAAACTTCACACACTTGTTCTCTGTGATTATCTAAGATGATTGGCACAAGTCCCATAACTCTGATTTTGCTTTTTTACATAATTATGCCCCTTTTTCGACTTAGAAATTCTTGGTTAAGTTTTTGCGTGTAAGCTGGTATCTCCATAACTACTGAAGGGAATGGATTGAAACTTCACACACTTGTTCTCTGTGATTATCTAAGATAATTGCCACAAAGTCCCATAACTCTGATTTGCTTTTTTTACATAATTATGCCCCTTTTTCGACTTAGAAATTCTTGGTTAAGTTTTTGCATGTAAGCTGGTATCTCCATATCTACTGAAGGGAATGGATTGAAACTTCACACACTTGTTCTCTGTGATTATCTAAGATGATTGGCACAAGTCCCCATAACTCTGATTTGCTTTTTTCATAATTATGCCCCTTTTTCGACTTAAGAAATTCTTGGTTAAGTTTTTGTATGTAAGCTGTTATCTCCATAACTACTGAAGGGAATTGATTGAAACTTCACACACTTGTTCTCTGTGATTATCTAAGATGATTGGCACAAGTCCCATAACTCTGATTTGCTTTTTTACATAATTATGCCCCTTTTTCGACTTAGAAATTCTTGGTTAAGTTTTTGCGTGTAAGCTGGTATCTCCATAACTACTGAAGGGAATGGATTGAAACTTCACAACACTTGTTCTCTGTGATTATCTAAGATGATTGGCACAAGTCCCATAACTCTGATTTGCTTTTTAACATAATTATGCCCCTTTTTCGACTTAGAAATTCTTGGTTAAGTTTTTGCATGTAAGCTGGTATCTCCATAACTACTGAAGGGAATGGATTGAAACTTCACACACTTGGTCTCTGTGATTATCTAAGATGATTGGTACAAGTCCCATAACTCTGATTTGCTTTTTTTGCATAATTATGCCCCTTTTTCGACTCATGAACTCTTGGTAAAGTTTTTGCATGTAAGCTTGTCTCTCCATAACTACTGAAGGGAATGTATTGAAACTTGAAGAGTTTGTACCTTTTCGGACAATTTTATGTATTCATATAGGTAAGCATTATTATACTCAATGAAACACCCTTGTGACAAATTTTCGAATAGTCGAGCGTTACTGTCCTCCGACAGTTCTTGTTAAATATATTGTAGGTGTATAGTTAGTTAAATAGTGATAATTTTGTTGACAAAAGACAGTATTAGTAGTAGTGATGTTATGTTATGTGTTATGAATATTATACAGAAATCCAAAATCTGCGCCAAAATGTTATATATACATGTCCTGTAAATAAGTTCTTTGTGATAACATAAACTGTAATAATTTAACCATATTTAAACTAATTTATGCACTTGGTCCTTTTCATCTTAAATATTACTTTATTAGATAGTAGCCAATTTACATAATTTCTTATGCACAACAAAAATAAGTGACAATTCTTAGCAATTAAGTATATGTTATGTTTTTATCCAGAAATGTTTTCATCCAGAAATAGAATGTACAGAATTCAAAAGTTTTTATGTGATTATTATGAGGTTATTTTGAGATTACTTTAAATGAAAAAAGTCAGGATTTTCATTGTATTTTCATAGGTATTTTTACTGAAAGAATTTTTTACATTATATTTATAGAAATTTAATTCTAGTCTCTTCTCTAAGCTGAAAACTATCAATGTGTCTAGTCACTTATAATTAGAAGAAACATTATACAGTATGTTTGATATTGTTTTGTTCATACCTTTGTAGTCACATGTTCTATTTTTAATTTTTTTTTTTTTTTGTTATTACAATAAAGTTGAATTTATAAAAATTTACTTGATATTTTGTATTTTTATGACTTTTGAAAATACCTTAAATCTGAGAACTTCCGGGGGCTACGCCCCCTGGTCCCCCACCAGGGACTCTGTCCCTGGACCCTGTAAGGGGGCTCAGGCCACCCCCTTAACCACAGGCCAATTTTCAGAGCAAACTTTTATAAGACAATCACATCCCTGGGTTAAGGTCTCGGGCCTTCACTAAAAAAAGCTTGTCTGCCAAATAACTTCAGATTCCTTTGACCCACAGTCTTCATATTTGGCTTGGAGGTTGATCATGACCATTAGGTGACCCCCTATTGATTTTGAGGTCACCAGGTCAAAGGCCAAGGTCACAGGGGCCTTGACTTCAAAAAGCTTGTCCGCCCAATAACTTAAGATTCCTATGACCCACAGTCTTCATATTTGGTATTGAGGTTGTTTATGACTAGTAGATAACACCTATTGATTTTGAGGTGACTGTGTCAAAGGTCACAGGGATTTTTACTATATTTAGCATGTTTGCTCAAATGCATAAAAATGCATGTCTGCAGTGTATTGATTTTGACATTTTTATACCCCCGCACAACAAAGATGTAAGGGGGGTATACTGGAATCAGCTTGTCCGTCTGGCCATCCGTCGGTTTTTTCTTGTCCGCCCAATAACTTAAGATTCCTTTGACCCACAGTCTTTATATTTGGCATGGAGGTTAGTCATGATTAGTAGATGACCCCTATTGATTTTGAGGTCACCAGGTCAAGGTCACAGGGGCCTTGACATTAAAAAGCTTGTCCGCCTAATAACTCAAGATTCCTTTGACCCACAGTCTTCATATTTGGCATGGAGGTTAGTCATGATTAGTAGATGACCCCTATTGATTTTGAGGTCAAAGGTCAAGGTCACAGGGGCCTTGACTTCAAAAAGCTTGTCCGCCCAATAACTTAAGATTCCTTTGACCCATAGTCTTCATATTTGGCATGGAGGTTAGTCATGATTAGTAGATGACCCCTATTGATTTTGAAGTCACCAGGTCAAAGGTCAAGGTCACAGGGGCCTTGACTTCAAAAAGCTTGTCCGCCAAATAACTTAAGATTCCTTTGACCCACAGTCTTCATATTTGGCATGGAGGTTAGTCATGATTAGTAGATGACCCCTATTGATTTTGAGGTCACCAGGTCAAAGGTCAAGGTCACAGGGGCCTTGACTTAAAAAAAGCTTGTACGCCCAATAACGTAATAATCTTTTGGCGCACAGTCTTCATATTTGGTATTGAGATTGTTCATGATTAGTAGATGACCCCTATTGATTTTGAGGTCACAAGGTCAAAGGTCAAGGTCACAGGGGCCTTGACTTCAAAAAGCTTGTCCGCCAAATAACTTAAGATTCCTTTGACCAACAGTCTTCTTCATATTTGGCATGGAGGTTAGTCATGATTAGTAGATGACCCCTATTGATTTTGAGGTCACCAGGCCAAAGGTCAAGGTCACAGGGGCCGTGACTTCAAAAAGTTTGTCTGCCCAGTTACTTAAGATTCCTTTGACCCACAGTCTTCATATTTTGCATGGAGGTAAGTCATGATAAGTAGATGACCCCTATTGATTTTGAGGTCATCAGGTCAAAGGTCAAGGTCACAGCGGCCTGGACTTCAAAAAAGCTTGTCCACCCAATAACTTAAGATTCCTATGACCCACAGTCTTCATATTTGGCATGGAGGTTAGTCATGATTAGTAGATGACCCCTATCAATTTTGAGGTCACCAGGTCAAAGGCCAAGGTCACAGGGGCCTTGACTTCAAAAAGCTTGTCCGCCCAATAACTTAAGATTCCTTTGACTGACAGTCTTCATATTTGGCATGGAGGTTAGTCATGATTAGTAGATGACCCCAATCGATTTTGAGGTCACCAGGTCAAAGGTGAAGGTCACAGGGGCCTTGACTTCAAAAAGCTTGTCTGCCCAATAACTTAAGATTCCTTTGATCCACATTCTTCATATTTGGCATGGAGGTTAGTCATGATAAGTAGATGACCCCTATTGATTTTGAGTTAACCGGGTCAAAGGTCAAGGTCAGAGGGACCTTGTCAAAAAGCTTTTCCCCTCAATTGCTATAGAATGCCTGTCCATAGTGTTTTGATTTTGACATTTTCACATTTGAAGCATGAAGAATACATAACTAAGCAATGCACTGGCTTAGTAACCTCAGATGTTAGAGAGGTTGTCCTTGAGTTCTAAATGGCCACTGTTGATTCTGACAAAGTGGTATGCGGGGTATTCATGCCATGACAGTGGCAGTTCTAGTTACATTTGAAGCATTATAATACATAACTTAGCAATGCACTAGCTTAGTAACTTCAGATTTTGCAGGGAGGTTGTCCTTGAGCTCTAAATGGCCACTGCTGATTCTTACAAAGTGGTAAGCAGTGGTATTAATGCCATGACAGTGGCAGTTCTAGTTTTACCAAATTTTTGGATATCATCATGAATGTTTTTTTAGCTTGTCAGGGGCTGTATAGATTGTCTGCACTATTGTATATAGGTGGACAAGGTGGTTAAAATATTTTATTTCACTTGATAATGTTAAGAATGCTTCAGACATTAAATTAAAAAAAAAATAGATAAACAAAAAAAACATTATAAGGACATTATGATTCACATCATGTATATAATGATGATTATTAATGGTAAAGTTTTTTTTTAACTTAAAAATCTTCTCCTCTAAAATACAGTGCCCATAGCATAGTTATTTTGCATGTTATGATGTAGCTTTACCTTATTGTCCTTGACAAAAGTTATTTTTCTGTCCGCCTTGTTTTACTGAGCTATAGTATACATGCTGAAGATCATAGATGGTTGTAACCATAAATTATTACTACAGTTCTGTTTTCAGTTCTTCAAGATTCCTGTTGGGACTTCTATAAACCAAAGATGGAACAGTTCATGAAGGAAGGCAAAAAATGGGTAGGTACCCTCTGTTTTGATTATGGTTTGTTTGTCTGGTTTTTACACAGAGTTTAACAAATGTCTTGTCCCAGGTCGGAGGTCAGTCCACCTATCCAAATTTCCTGGAAAGTAAACCAGTAATTTCTCTGCTAGTGACCAACTATAAATCTCACATGAATTCTGAATCTGTTGTGTGAGATAAATGACCAGTAGACTCAATGTCAGAGATCAGACATTGTGGAAATATTTCAGCTTGCTCAAGGATTGAGCCAGGTACTCCCTGGATTACTAAGCAGATGCTCTGTCTGTTGGGCTCAAGGGGTGGACATAAATTACAGTGAATTGCTCAGCATTGCCATGAAATATTTTCATTTGATAGTTTGAATTTAAAGCAGCATGCCTATTTTCATGAACATTTTGAAAATGTGTTGAAAAATGAGATATTGTGAAGTGAACAAAAAAGTTATTTATAAATTGCAAATGGTACTAACAATCCACATGAATTAACAAATGTAAAAAAAGCCATTACTTCATTCGTCATGCAGTAGTAAGGAGGTGAAAAATACTGCAAAATCTGTCATATAACAAACATGTAAATCATTACTTGAACAGTGAATATTTTTACTTTTCATAAAATCTTAATACATTTTTGAGCGGGTTGCACAGGTGCAAACCCGGGTTATAGTATGGTGGATGTAGGGCGGCAGGTGAGTGGGGAAGAAATTTTTGTGACGGTTTTCTCAGCAACTACTTCTTCATATTTGGTACACGGCATTAACACGTATTCCTAGACTATGGGATTCAATTTCAGGTCTGCCGCTCATCCACTTCCTGTTTACCGACTTAAAACTTAAAAGTTAAATTTTTGACATTAATGATCAATGGTAGAAAATTTTCATAACATCACAGCCTCATGATATTTATATAAATGCCACCCGGCCATTTCTGTCTTTGACCCATTTTTCTCAAGTTAATTTTTGATGATATCTAATTTTAAATTTGTGTAATAGATGATGTATATGTATATAAGGTGTACATTGTGAAAATTCAACCTATGGTTAATAATTTTAAATTTTATTGTATGCACAGTTTTTAATACACTTTGTACTTAGACAAGTTATTTCATTTATAGGTATATAAGGAATGGTCAATCAAAACTGAGGATGAAGATCCGCAGAAACAAGGTATGTTGTTATATGGAAAAATATTCTTAAATGGTATGAAATATTTCATGTGATTAAACTATTTAGCTTATGGATATTCTTTTGGTCTCATCTTATCTCATCTTATCTTATATATTATTATCTACTCTGGTGTTTGCTTGTGACTGAAATAACGATTTTAAGAAACCTTTGACCCACAGTCTTCATATTTGGCATGGAGGTTGATCATGACCATTAGGTGACCCTTATTGATTTTGAAGTCCCTGGGTCAAAGGTCAAGGTCACAGGGGCCTTGGCTAACAAAACTTGTCCTCTCAATTGCTTAAGAATGATTTGGTCAACAGTCTTCATATTTATACCCCCACCACAAAATGTGGGGAGGGGGGGGGGGGGCTATAATGGATTCACTTTGTCGCATTGGTCGGTCGGTCCGTCTCCATTTTCATGTCCGCTCTAACTCCTATACCAATTGAAGTATTTTCTTCAAACTTGACTCAAATGTTCACCTCAACAAGGGGATGTGCAGAACCCATGTTGCCCATGTGTCAGCTCAAGGTCAAGGTCACAATTGAAGGTCAAATATCAAACACAATCAAATATTAGACAGTATGTCGTGTCTGCTCTGTAAGTCATACACTAATTGAAAGATTTTCTTCAAACTTGGCTCAAATGTTCAACTCAACAAGGGGATATGCAGAACCTATGTTGCCCATGTGTCAGCTCAAGATCAAGGTCACAATTGAAGGTCAAATATCAAACAATATCAAATATAAGACAGGATGTTGTGTCCGGTCTGTAAGTCCTACACTAATTGAAAGATTTTCTTCAAACTTGACTCAAATGTTCACCTCAACAAGGGGATGTGCAGAACCCATATTGCCCATGTGTCAGCTCAAGGTCAAGGTCACAGTTAAAGGTCAAATATCAAACAAATATTACACAATATGTTGTGTCCGCTCTGTAAGTCCTACACTAATTGAAGGATTTTCATCAAACTTGGCTCAAATGTTCACTTCAATAAGGGAATGTGCAGAACCCATGTTGCCCATGTGTCAGCGCAAGGTCAAGGTCACAATTGAAGGTCAAATATTAAACAATCAAATATTACACAGTATGTCGTGTCCGCTCTGTAAGTCCTATACTAATTGAAAGATTTTCTTCAATCTTGGCTAAAATGTTAACCTCAACAAGGATATGTGCAGAACCCATGTCACCCTTTTGCCGGCTTAAGATCAAGGTTACACTTTAAGGTCAAAAATTGACTTAGAAAATATTCTTAAATTTTAACATTTATTTGAATTTCTGAATCTAGAAAAGGTATTTACTTGAAACTTAAGATATATAAAAATATAATAGAAGTGCCGCAAATAAGATATGCAGGTCAAGTTTCATTACTCTGTATTGCATTTTAAAAAAGTTATTCCCCTTTTTAGCTCACCTGTCACAAAGTGACAGGGTGAGCCTTTGTGATCGCTTTTCGTCCGGCGTCCGTCTGTCCGTCGTCCCTCCGTAAACTTTTACTTTAAATGACATCTCCTCATAAACCACTGAGCCAATTTCATCCAAACTTCACAGGAATGTTCCTGTGGTGGTCACCTTTAAAAATTGTTCAAAGAATTTAATTCCATGCAGAACTCTGGTTGCCATGGGAACCGAAAGAATTTTTTTTTAAATATCTTCTTTTAAAAAACCGTAAGAGCCAGAGCTTAGATATTTGGCATGAAACATCTTCTAGTGAGTGTCTACCAAGTTTGTTCAAATAAAAGCCCTGGGGTCAAAATTGGCCCCGCCCCAGGGGGTCATTGATTTTCCCTATATGCATATAGTAAAAACTTAATAAATCTTGTTTTAAAGAACTCAAAGAGCTATGGCTAAGATATTGAGCATCAAACATGTTCTAATAGGTGTCTACCAAATTTGTTCAACTAAAAGCCATGGGGTCAAAATTGGCCCCGCCCCAGGGGTCATTGATTTTCCCTATGTGCATATAGTAAAACCTTAAAAAATCTTCTTTTAAAGAACCAAAAGAGTTAGAGCTAAGATATTTAGCATAAAACATGTTCTAATAAGTGTCTACCAAGTTTGTTCAAATAAAAGCCATGGGGTCAAAATTGGCCCCGCCCCGGGGGTCATTGATTTTCTTTGTATTTGTATAGCAAAAACTTAAAATCATATTTGGAAAAACCCAAATAGCGTGAGGTTAGATATTAAGCATGAAACATCTTCTAGTAAGTGTCTACAAAGTTTGTTCAAATAAAAGCCCTGGGGTCTGTCAAAACTGGCCCCGCCCCAGGGTTAGTCATTGTTTTTAACTATATGTGTATAGTAAAAACTTTAAAAAAATCTTCTTTTAAAAAGCCCAATGAGCTAGAGCTTAGATGTTTAGCATGAAACATCTTCTTAAGGGTGTCTACCAAGTTTGTGCAAATTTAAGCCCTTGGGTTAAATTGGCCCTGCAATGTTTGGGGGGGGTGGGGGTGGGGGGGCTTTATACAGGTGAGCGACCTCAGGGCCATCATGGCCCTCTTGTATATTATTTCTGTATCTATCCAGATAATATTCCTGAGGAACTGAAGGACAATCCATTTACAAGGGAACAATTCGAGAAAGCTATATCTGAAGGGGAAGAGCGTGATAAATCATTGAGGATTATGGTGATTGGGTGCTATGGACAAGGGAAGACGTCATTGGTGAAGAAATTGTTCAAAGAGAAAGTAAAAAGAAATGTGGACAGCACAAATGGAATAGATGTCATTCACTTTGATGTAAAATCAGATTACACTTGGGAAAGAAGAATTATTGATACTGATGTAGATACAGGTATTGATATAGAAATATTAAACAAAAAATTAAGCAAGATTTCTAATCTGAACATGTATGCTGAAAACCATTTTAGCTCGACTTCTTTTCGAAGAAAAATTGATATCGTCATGCCTGCCTACCTGTTGCCTCACACATTGCCGTGGCTGTCTGCAAACTTAAACATAACATTGATCATAACTTTTTTATTTCTTGGTGTATTGTCTTCGTACGTGGCCTAAACAACCCTTGGAGCAAGACCATAAAGTACACCAGACTGACCTTGACCTTCATTCACAATTGACTTTGACCTTGCTTAAACATTTTATTTATTTGCTTTTAGAAAAAAGTTAAAAAAAAAAAAAGTGAAGCTTTGCTCCCACTCGGCATTGACTCTTGTTTCATGTTTATACCATTTTTAGTTAATCGTATAATGTTTTCATTGTGTACTTGGACCAGGGAGGCATTACAATCTCATTTTTTGAGATAAATAGCCATAAAAAGAGGATGTGTTATGGGCAAGGCCCAGCGTCCTAGCTTAAAGTTCAAGGTTACTGCCAGGAATTGAAAGTAGCAAATTGTAGTAATAACTTAATTGCACCTGGAGTTTGTGTCCGGTCCGTAACTTCTGTATGTATGATGTTAGTGGGATTTCAATATAACAAGTACACATAAAAGCCATAGGTAGATGATGTGTTTAGTTTCAGACACAAATCCAATTTCGTACTTGGAGGTCAAAGGTCAAATCCTGTTTGCCTACTATCCTCATTGGCTTATAACTCTAAATTTTAATGTAATGTCAAAAGATTTTATAATAGCAAATGTCTTCACCTGGGTCAGTGGATGAAGACGCATAGTGTTTACTTTGTGTGTATTTGTTTACAGTTTATCTCTTTGTTATTTTTAGATGGATTTATTAAGTATTTAGCATATACATTCACCCAAGTCAGACATTTTATCACATGCAAGAACGTCTTCACTTTCAAGGTCAAGGTTACACCTTGAGGCCAAAGGTCAAATCGTGGATTGCGACTATCACCTTTGACTTATAACTCTCTTATTCATTAATGTATTATAAAAACATTTGGCATATGCCTTAGACAGCCAGAAGGTGTGTCACGGATAATACATAGCTCAAGGTAATCTTTTGAGGTAAAAATGTCATGTGACTTGAGCATTTTTTTTTATTGCGGACACATTTCTAATCTTGTTAATTCTCTTTTATTCAGATGCAGCAAGAAGGCTGGCAGCAGTAGTTTATCCAAAGGATGGACAAGACAAGAATAATCAGTATGCAACGAGGAGAAAAAGACATGAAGATCGTTCCAGTACAGAGGCTGAAACAAAAGTCAATGCGAAGAAAATAAAGGTAGAGGCAAGTTGTAGTTACACAAATAATGACTCAGAAGTTGTAAGCGAGTCTCAAAGCCAAGGAGAAATTAGTCGAACGTCCTCCAGTTACGATAGTGACATATTTAAGAGTTATTCATCAGTATTGAGCGATTCATCCCTGCATGATACAAACGATGCATATTTGTCAGGGTCAGTCTGGGACTTTGGTGGTCAGTTTATTTTTTACTCCACCCATCAACTTTTCCACTCGAGACAAGCAATTTATTTACTGGTCTTTGATCTGTCTTTGGGACTTGACACTATTGTCGAAGATGAGGACTTTCCTAACAAGAAAAATGTGAAAACTTTAGAAGATTATTTAAGATTTTGGGTTAATTCTGTCCACTGTTTTGTTGGGTCTAATGACGGAGAAGAACCCCATATCATTCTGGTAGGTACACATAAAGACAAAATAAGTGCTGATCAAGATGTTGATGAATACTTTGAAGAAGTGCGAAGTATCTTTGATAACACCAAGCTGATCAGGCATATATACCCACAACATTTTGCAGTTTCAAACATCGGACAGGATACACACGATTTTCAAGAGCTAAGAGGAGCAATAACAAGATTAGGAAAACATTTGTCAGAAGAAAGGGCACATTTACCAGCACGATGGATCCTTCTCGAAAAGATGTTGAAAGAAAAACGATATGAAAGAATTACATCATTTGATCATGTTCTGGCCATTAACAAAGAGATCCAATATCCTTTGGCAGAAAAAGATGAGGTCAAGTTGTTCTTGCAATTTCATCATGCAAGAGGGAGTCTTTTCCATTTCAATGACAAAGAATTGTCCAACTATGTTGTCTTAGATCCACAATATCTCATTGATGCATTTAAATGTATTGTAACTTCAAGAAAGTTTTGTCTTACTCAGCCAAAATTGAGAGATGCTTGGAGACAGCTGTGTGAGGATGCTATTCTTCAGAAAGCTCTTATTGAAGAATTGTGGGAAACAAACACAAACTTCCTGCAGCACAAAGAGGTTTTACTAGGCTTCCTTCAATGCCATAGAATTATTGCCCCGGTGCTCAAGTATAATGAAACCAAAGATATTTCCAGCCACCCTGGACCCGTAGATTGTTACATTGTACCGAGCCTTCTCAAGAATAAATCTTCAGCTCGACTGGTGTCTAAGTTTATCAAATACAAGGCTCTGACAAAGGTGGCACTTGTATACGAGTTTGAGAATGACTGCATTGTAGGGACAGTCTTTCAACGATTCACAGCTGCTGCACTTGGAAGGTGGCCGCCTGTTTCTTATAAAAAGCAAAGTTTGCTTTATGAAAATCTGAGTGTATTTGAGATTCAACTTGATCATGCAGGAATGACAAAATTTAGAGATGGTATGCTGGAGCTTTTAGTTGTCAACCTGTGTCCGTCCAAGCAAGTTTCCAGTGAGGTTTGTGACTTGTTCCGATGTTTCTTTGAAGCAGTAGTATTTTCGGAATTTCGGAAGCTATCATGCATTGGTGAATCAGGAAGTCCTGGTGAAAGAAAATTGTTTACAAGTTCAATAAGGTGCTATGATGAAATCCATGGGCTTTACGGCAGTGACAAAATGTACAAATTAACGGAAGTAGAAAATGCCAAGCCCAGTATTCCTTGTCCAGACTTTAGTAGCCACACCTTCAATGCTCAAGATGGTCTTAATATGTGGTACAACACTGATATTATTGATATAAAAAGTGTTCCAAAAAAGGAACTTACTGACCAAGAGTGCGTAACATTGTCAACTGAAGTCATTGGACGTGGGTGGGAGCTTCTAGCATATAAGCTGGGCATCTCAGTAGTTGAAGTGGAACATATAAATGACGACTTTCCTAAGAAATCACAAAAGATTTTAAGAATGTTGAAGAAATGGCAGGGTAAAAAACATGAAAAAGCGACTCTGGATGTTTTGGTCACAGCCATCCGTAAAGTACGAGCCTCAGAGTTAACGATTGATGAAGATAAACTCAAAGGAATAATTTATGAGCTAGGTTGACACTTTGATTATTAACTGTGACAAATTGTGAATTGGAGCAAGTTCTTACTTAGGTATGCAATTTCTGTTTGATATTTTCTTTTCTTTTAAAATGAATTTGCCAAAGCAAGATTGAAGCTTTTACAGTATTTACTGTTAGATTATTTTGATTTGTATTGATTGTGTGTAAATAAGTGAATTAAAGTACCTCTACTGAGAAAAAAAAAAAAAAAAAAAAAAAAACCCGTAAAATTTCAAAGTCCTACAAAAATGTGAAGCACTTAAATGGAAAAATCTGTAAAGGATAATTATAAATTTGCTGAAAATTAAATTGAAAATAGATTTCTCAATTTAAGTTGTTTCATTTTTGGGTTATATTGCGCAATTAAAATGGTGATTCTGGAAAAGCGTGGAGATGTGGTGAGCTGAAACTTTGCACAAAAGTTATTGGTCTAGATATACATTAGATTGTACACAAATATTGGGGAAAATATTTCAAGAACGGTCATGTATAGAACCTCTGTGGAGTTCCTTTAAAATACACAATAACAAATGTTTGGTAAAAATCAAGGGAACATCTTTTTGACTGACTTGGGTTCAATTTGTTTTGGATATTTTTTAAGGTTGTAAATATTGAAACTTAAGGATAATATGATTTGAAGGATGTCTTTAGTTGATGTTGATGCAATTATCTTAGCATGATTGAAAACTGTCAGCCGTCCAAAGTATTTTAAATGTGTTCATGTATTTCATTTATGTGTTCAGTATTTGATCTCTGTTATACTAAAGACCAATTTGAAAAATGGCACTGTTAAGTTTTTTTTAAGAGTTTTTTTTATGCCCCCGGGCATATAGTGATTGAACCGTCAGTCCGTCCGTCCGTCTGTCTGTACGAGGTTAACCTAGAACGGAAGTTGGATTTTTCTTAAGTTCTACCTGTACCAATGGCTTCTAAGTTTACACATTTACTAATCAATACAAAGTACATGATCTGGGCAAGTTACATAACTGTGGCTTTCATATTTACCAAGTTATTGCCCTTTTCAGCACTTACAAAATGAATAATGGTTAACCTAAAACGGCAAGTTGGAAATGTCTTAAGTTCTATCTATACTAATGGCTTTATAATTTCCACACTTACTTATCAATACAAAGTACATGATATTGCCAAGTTATATAACTGTGTCATCCATATTTCCCAGTTATTTCCCTTTTTTCACTTTGAAAGTAGGGCCTTGTCTGGTTAACCTATTTCGGCAAGTTGGATTTATCTTAAATTTCTCCTAATTGCTTAATTTCTTTAATGATATCTTTCATATTTAGTAGGTGGATACCTTTGATGGTCCTCTAATTTTTTGTGGAGTAAGCGGTCTCTAGGGTCAAGGTCACTGGTTTAAAAAATAAATATAAACATTTTTGCTCATACAGCCTTTATATTTTAGTTGATGTTTTAGTTTAATACAAACATGCCAAGGGAGGTCCTCCTTCTTTGTGTGTAGTAAGGGGTCATTTGGGTCAAGGTCAATGTTACCAATGTCAAGGTCACCAATGTTGAAAATAGATTTTTACAGGTGTATTTACCTTATTCTATAGACAGATGTTATTTATAATTGATAGAAACATAAACTTTGATGGAGTTAGTGGTCAGTTGGGTCAAGGTCACCAGTGCTAAAAATAGATTTTTACACATTTGCTCATACAGCCTTTATTAAGTGACAGATATATTTTATATTTCGTAGGAAGATAACTTGCATGGTCATCATTTTGATTGGGGTAGGGATCAGTGGGTCAAGGTCACTTGTGCTAAAAATAGATTTTTACACTTTTTGCTCATACAGCTTTTATTTATTGACAGATGTATTTCATATTTGGTAGGAAAATAACTTACATGGTATTTTTCTTTTGGATAGAGTTAGGGTTCAGTTTGGTTATGGTCACCAGTGCTAAAAATAGATTTTTACACTTTTGCCCATACAGCCTTTATTTAATGACAGATGTATTTCATATTTGGTAGAAAGATAACTTGCATGAAGTTGAATATTTTTCATCTTCACAAGTCAGAGCAATGACTTGTCAACTTATATTTTTCACAATTACAAAATGCTTTGACTTTGTCAAGCTATATTATATAAACTTGTGTTTACAATTTTTTGGCAATTTTTCTGTCCATAACTGAGTGAATGGGTAAACATTTTTTGAAATCAAGAATCTGAGCCGGGGGCATTTGTGTTTAACAAACACGTTCTTGTTTGAAGTAAAGTTTGTTACTAGTCAGTCCCGTATTGTTGATCTCCTTTGTACTAAAGACCATTTAAAAAATGGCACTGTTATGGATTTTTTTAATAATTTTATTACTGGTCATACTGGTGTCTGTATTATGTCAACGAAATTATTTGTTTACTGGATAGTCCAGTTAGTATCAGTATAAATTGATGTGATATGAATTCATTGATCTCCTTCATACTAAAGACCATTTTAAAAATGGCACTGTTATGGATTTTTAAATAGTTTAATTACTGGTCAGTCTGGTATCAGTATAAATTGATGTGATACAAATTCATTGATCTTGTTCATACTAAAGACAATTTTAAAATGGCACTGTTAGGGATTTTTTTATAGTTTTTTTTAAATATTTTTATTACTTGTCAGTCAGGTATTCAGTGTCTTAAAGTGTCTACAAGTGATATTTCATATACATTGTTGTGCCAACTTTCCCTTGTACATATTGACTAACATAAACAATAAGGAGTGTCTAATGATTGTAGGCAATCATCAAATGATGGTTTACAACTAGAATTTCCTTTTATCCTTTTGTTCAGAAAATCCATGACAAGGATCAAGTTTGTTCAAAATTGTGTCAAATTTCATTATTATATATACTCTTGTAGAAATGTATATAGAATTTTTTTCTTTGAAATATTGTTGTTGTAAATAATAGCTGTTTCAGTTGATCAAAAACTTCCATGATTCATACTAAATGGGTCTTCAACCTAATGCATTTTAATCGTTACCATTTAATCTCGTTTTGACTAAAGAAATTTTCTACTATTATAATGGATATTCCATTTTTTTGCGGCATTCTTTGGGTGAAGTGTAAGTTTGGTAGTTACATTGTCTAAATGACTGCAGATTTGTTGACACGTTTTTGAAATGTGTTCAGTATTTTCATATTTGATGCATGTTCAGTATATTTACTATGTGTTCAGTATTTTTTATCTGTGTTCAGTATTTAATTTGATCTATGTTATATCAAAGACCATTTTAAAAATGGCACATTGTTTGGTGTGTAGATAGTTTTGTTACTTGTCATTACGGTATAAGTGTAATATGTCACTGAGATTATTATTTTACTGGTCAGTCCTGCCAGTGTTATGTGACCTGGTGAAGTATCCCGTTAATGTATCTATGACTGATATTTGATTACGACATTGTTATTCCTGCTCCTACATCATGTAGATACCCTCACATTAGGTACCAGAATAAAGTTTTAAACAAACATGCAGTGGTCATTGTATAATGTACTTTTTTTAACCAAAGGCTTAAGTGTTCTTCAATATTTTATCCCCAGAAAGTTAATTGACCAGAAGGCATCATTAATACTTAAGAAGCAAACAATACTTTACAAGCAGCTGTCTTTAAAGATTGATTGTTCTTAAACATAAGAAGAGTTTTATGATCACCACCATGTGAAAGCATCTGTGGATGTTTGTTATTTCTATATCATACATTGTTGTCTTGTTGGAATGGTTCTGAAAAGAGTTTCTAGTAAAGTGGGTCACAGGAATGGAGCATTGTGTAGTGCGCTTTGTCACTCACAAATAATTTCGGTCAAACTAAGTCTGCACCATTGTAAATTTTGTTGGATTTGACATTCTAGAATATCTCCATTTTGGATTTTTGGAATAAAGAATTGTTGATTGGACCTTTACAAAAAGCTTTATAGGACATACATGTATACTTTGCAAATAAAATATTTGCCATTGGTTTTGTTAGTTTCCAAAAAAATCCCTGAAACTACAAAGCGTAAGGCTTACTTGTTAATTTTATTCTGCATTGTCAAAAGAAGACATATCATAACCTAGTGCTAGAAGTAGCCAAGAACATTTTAAATTTTAAAGATTTCCAGGTGAGCAATGTTTGCCCAATAAGCCAAGCAATATTATTGGTCCACTTAACTATAAAGTAAATAAATAGAGATACCTGTTGTATAAAAATATATCACATATCCTTCATTTGAATGATTATGAGCATTTTCTCATTAAACAATAAAGAAGTTGTATGATTTTAAGTCCTGCACCCTCCTATCTTGTGTCCGAGGGTTTGTGACATCAGAATCGCAGCCACCATTTATCCCTGCATGATCAGAGAGGCAACTAAATGGATTTGAATTATTGTAGTATATGCATCTCTTAGCTGAAGCAGATGATGTGGTTTGACCCCTTGTGTTGCTTTAGATTTGTAATATCCGAGGTTAACCAAAATCATCTTTCCAGTTTCAATGCCATATGACCTAAATTGTGTTTGTGTGTCATAAAACCAAGCAAATAAAAACCAAGCAAAACCTTTCAACTTTTTCACATTCTTATTTCTTGTAACGAGTTCAAAGAATTAAAATAGGCAGGTTGTTTTGATAATGATTTAATAACCAGTTGTTGAAAGAGCATTAAATGGTCACATGTCCTCTTTAGTAAAGTTTTTTTTCTTCTTATAAAGCGAGATAAATTATGTGTTTATGATGACATTTTATATGAATTTTTCCCGCTATTTATATGCATGTGTTACCTTGACAACAGCAGTTAGTGAATTAAACAGTCGTTTTCTTCTCTTTCTATTTGATTTGTCTTTTGAAACGGGTCATGCCAAACTTTGCCGTAATTATCCTTTCAATTGTAAACCTTTACATCTTTGTTGGTGCCTTTATCCCTTTACTCGTTACAGTTACTCGACCTCATCTATCTTGTACATTTCTACATCTTTTATAAAATTTTCTTCTTGAAAATTTAAAAGGTTGTCATCACTGTTGGAATCATTATCACTTTTGCTTTCAGACAAATTTATTTATTTCTGTATTACAGTCCGTGGTTTGATAGGTCTTGTTTGGTGTCATGTGCATGCTTGTTAGTTCAAATCTATGCAAAATTTACTTTCTTCCCTTTTAATAAATAAATTCAGTTCTCTCTCTGCCTTTTCACCTACATCACCATTCATTTGACTGAATGAAAAAATCCACTCTCCTTTACAATTGTGCGGATTATCGTTTCTTCTAAAGATCTTTGCATCCGTTGCACTAAAAAGATATGCCACTGTGCTGTTCTGTTAAGTGAAAGTGGTCAGTATGCTCTAGTTGCTTATTTAAAATCAATTCTAACTATGGTTGGTTCGAATCTCACTAGAAGCATGAAATCTTATAAGTGAGGAAGCTATCGAGCTGTCTTTGAGAGGATCGGTAATTCTAATGACATGCCATCCCATGCCTTCTTCCAGTAGTCAAACCTCGAAAGTTGCCATATGACTGAAATATTGCTACCGTTATAATAAACACCCAGGCAAAAGAAATGATGAAAGAAAAATAAAGTAATAAAAACATTGTCATGGGTTTAAGACTTTTATTTAAACAAATGTGTACATGAAATAATGAATATTTCGTCTTCTTTAACTTACGGATTCCTCGTCTAAGTTGAAGGAGTTGAAGTTGTAACGAAGAGGAGTTGAAGTTGTAACGAAGAGAGTAGCTTGAATGCTGCTGTCATCAAAGGAAGGTACACTCGTTTCAAGGTCACTATTAACTGAAAACAGTTTCCGGATCATAACTTAAGTTCTATTTTGCTCACAATATTCAAACTTCATAGGATGATAGTCCATATTGTGTAGAAAATCCCTATTGGTTTTGGGGTCACAAGGTCAAAGTCACTATTACCTTAAAATTGATAACAGTTTCAGGAACATAACTTAACGCCCATTTGGCCCATAGTGTTCAAACTTCATAGGATTATTGTCAATATTGGGTAAAAGACCCCTATTGATACTTTATATAATTCCCATGTCTTACTTATGCTTCATCCTTACTAAAAAACACTTTCGGGCATATAATGCTTCGCCTAGAGGTGCCCATGTAAATTATTTTACATAAACCTTCAGCTCAAGCATTTCTGCTAGTATATGGCTTAAGTTTATCATGAGGTACAATTTTTGTTTGGCATACGAGGCTTAGAAAAGTATCCGGAAATGTTTCATAACTTTTTAGCTCACCTGACCACTTCATAGAGTGACAGGGCTATGTCCAGCATTGTGCGTCGTCAACAATTTGGTTGTTAACACTCTAGCAGTCACAGTTTTGATTGGATCATCATTAAACTCTATCAGAATGTTTGTCTCAATTAAATACAGGTCAAGTTCGAATATGGGTCATCTCGGGTCAAATACTAGGGTTTTGCTCATAAATAATGTTCCACCTTATATATTTAATTATCACATGCAGTATGCCAGTGCAGTCAGTGTCAGCTGCTGATATCTTCTCATGCTGAACAACATTTATAAACACTTTACAGATAACCCATGGTTCTGCAGCCCATAGCTGGAAACTTGCATCTTTCCAAGTAATGTTTGGTTATTTAGATTTTTTCTTTTATAAACACATTAATAAATACTGTTCACAACTTTCCAAACAGTATATGGTTATATAGATTGCTTCATTATAAATTCATAAATAAAACACTTTTAAGTGTTTAGTCTACTGTTAATTGTTGGAAATGAGTGTCCTTCCAAGTAGTGGTTTGTTATTTCGATTGCTTCTTTTATAAAATCATATTGATAAAATACTTGTCAAATACTCCATGGGTCTATCTTCATTTTTTGTGCAGTATAAGTAGTGTATATTCAAGAGTGCAGTATAAGTAGTGTATATTCAAGAAGTGCCCGGTTATTTAGATAATGCTTCTTCTAATTATATAATTTATAAAACACAACTGAACAACATTTATAAACACTTTATTAACACTCCAAGGGTCTATTGTCCACTGTTGGGATTAAGTAGTGTAAATCCAATTATGTCTGGTTATTAATGATTGCTTTTTTTAATTATACATTTATAAAACATTTACAAATGCTCCATGGGTCTATTGATCATTGTTGGGAAGTATTGTATATCCAAGTAGTGTCTGGTTATAATCCCCCGCCGAAAGGCTGCGGGTATATAGAAATAGTCTCCGTCCATCCTTTCATCCGTCCGTCCTTCTATCCGACATTTTTGTCTGGAGCATATCTCAAAAAGTATTTGAGGTATCTACTTGAAGAACTTAAAAGGTGGGTAGATCATATTGAAGAGGAGTGCATAGCACAAGAATGATAACTCTACCTTGCATAATTTTTCAGTTATTGCCCTTTGTTATCCCCCGCCGAAAAATTTCGGCGGAGGATATAGAAATAGTCTCCGTCCGTCCGACCTTCCGTCCGTCCTTCCGTCCGTCCTTCCGTCCGACATTTTTGTCCGGAGCATATCTCTAAAAGTATTTGAGTTATCAACTTGAAACTTCATAGGTGGATAGACCTCATTGAGGAGGAGTGCAGTGCACAAGAATGATAACTCTACCTTGCATGATTTTTGAGTTATTGCCCTTTGTTATTTTTCAAAATTGATTTTTGTCCAGAGCATAACTCCAAAAGCCTATGAGATATTAACATGAAACTTCTTAGTTGCATAGATTTCACTCAGGAGGTGTGCAGTGCACAAGAATGATAACTCTACCTTTCATAATTTTTGAGTTATTGCCCTTTGTTATTTTTCATTCCTAATTTTTCACCTGAGTGGAGCATAACTCAAAAAGTGTTTGAGATATCAACATGAAATGTCATAGGTGGATAGATCTTATTGAGGAGGAATGTTGTGCGCAAGAATGATAACTCTTCCCTATACAATTTTTGAGTTATTGCCCTTTGTTTTTTTTCATGCTATTTTGTCCAGAGCTTATCTGAAAAAGTATTTGAGGTATCAACTTGAAACTTCATAGGTGGATGGATCTCATTGAGGAGGAGTGCAGTGCACAAGAATGATAACTCTACCCTGCATAATTTTTGAGTTATTGCCCTTTGTTATTTTTCATTCTATTTTGTCCAGACTTTATCTCAAAAAGTATTTGAGGTATCAACTTGAAACTTCATAGGTGGATGGATCTCATTGAGGAGGAGTGCAGTGCACAAGAATGATAACTATACCTTTCATAATTTTTGAGTTATTGCCCTTTGTTATTTTTCATACCTAATTTTTCACCTGAGTTGAGCATAACTCAAAAAGTGTTTGAGATATCAACATGAAATGTCATAGGTGGATAGATCTTATTGAGGAGGAATGTTGTGCGCAAGAATGATAACTCTTCCCTATACAATTTTTGAGTTATTGCCCTTTGTTTTTTTTTCATGCTATTTTGTCCAGAGCTTATCTGAAAAAGTATTTGAGGTATTAACTTGAAACTTAAAAGATGGATGGATCTCATTGAGGAGGAAAACAGTGCTTAAGAATGATAACTCTACCCTGCATTATTTTTGAGTTATTGCCCTTTGTTATTTTTCAAAATTAATTTTTGTCCAGAGCATAACTCAAAAAGCCTTTGAGATATCAAAATGAAACTTCATAGGTGCATAGATCTCACTCAGGAGGTGTGCACTGCACAAGAATGATAACTCTACCTTTTATAATTGTTGTGTTATTGCCCTTTGTTCTTTTTCATACTTAATTTTTCAATTCAATTTTTTTCTCAAAAAGTATTTGAGGTATCAACTTGAAACTTCATAGGTGGATAGATTTTACTGAGGAGGGATGCAGCACACAAGAATGATAACCTACCCTGCATTATTTTTCAGTAATTGCCCTTTGTTATTTTCAGCCATCAGTATTCACATAGGTTTCAAATCTGTAATCACTATAGCCATCAGTTTTCATTACCAAAAGACCTCTTAAAATGGAATTATTCCGCTCTACTACATATACATTCTTCCAATGAGCAAACACATTCGGCGAGGGATGGCCATGTTGACATGGCTCTTGTTATTTTTCAAACTTAATTTTTGTCCAGAGCATAACTCAAAAAGCCTTTTAGATATAAATATCAAACTTCATAAGTGGATAGATCTCACTCAAGAGTTGTGCAATGCACAAGAATGATAACTCTACCCATCAGCTATCAGTTTTCATTACCAAAAGACCTCTTAAAATTGAATTATTCTGCTCTACTACATATACACTCCTCCAATGAGCAAACACATTCGGCGGGGGATTGCCATCATACATTTATATAACACTTGCAAATGTCCCACGGGTCTATTGATCATTGTTGGGAGGTATTGTATATCCAAGTAGTGCCTGGTTATTAAGATTGCTTCTTTTAATCATACATTTATAAAACACTTACAAATGCTCCATGGGTCTATCGACCATTCTTGGGAAGTATTGTATATTCAAGAAGTGCCTGGTTATGTAGATTGTTTCTTTTAATTATACATTTCTAAAACACTTACTAATGCTCTATTGATTATTCAATGTTGGTAAAATTGTATAGCAAAGAAGTGCCGGGTTATTAAGATAATGCTTCTTCTAATAGTATTATTGATAAAACACAAATGCTCCAAGGGTCTATCGATCATTGTTGGGAAGTATTCAAATATAACTAAGAAATATACATGAAATACATTGAAAATCGTATATTTGTGCCATTCTCAGTCCGATTTGAGAGAAAAGCGTTCTTTCAA
The DNA here is from genome assembly GCF_026571515.1 of Ruditapes philippinarum. Lineage (NCBI taxonomy): Eukaryota > Metazoa > Mollusca > Bivalvia > Venerida > Veneridae > Ruditapes > Ruditapes philippinarum. Next base: position 79,752 of record NW_026855789.1, read on the forward strand.
ATTACCTACTAACCCTAAAACCAAAAAAAAAAAAAAAACCAGGAAATTATAAATGTCAATTAACTTGTTAACGTCATCCGTCAGAGCACTACATCCTTTCATTTGTTTTGCATATTTATTCCCGATCTCTTCAATTGCTTCTCTGTCAAGCTTTTTCTTCTGGCAGTTTTTTTGCCCGCTGTTTAAGATAATCCTTGAATGTGTTCTTTATTCCCTCAGGCTGGTATCCCCTGGGACATAACCCATCTTTTCCCCGCGCATCATAACTTCTTCAATTGCTGAACGTCTTGCTGAAAAGAAAAAAAACAAGACCAATCAGTGTAGATCATATGCCTTCTATTTTAAAAGGACATGAACAAACCTTAGTATAATAACCAAGTAGTGTCTAGTTATTTAGATTGCTTCTTTTAATCATACATTTTATAAAACACAAATGCTCAATGGGTCTGTTGACTTAAAAGTTGATTCTGGATCATGTAACCATTGATGTATGTAGCCTTATAAAGCCCAGTGGAGTTCCTTTAAGGGAGATAATTTCTGAAGTAAGCAAGGTATAATTACGATTAATTCCGGGGAGCTTTTAAGTATGGATTCTACAGTATATCCAAGAAGCGTCTGATTATTTAGATTACTTTGTATGCCCCCACAATGTGGGAGCATATAGCGTTGCACTTGTCCGTCCGTCCGTCTGTCCGTCCGTACGTCCCGAAATCTTGTGAACGCAACTCCTCTTAAACCGGATGGCAGATTTTGCTTAAACTTACAGGGATGAACAACCTTAATGTGTAGATGGTAGTAAAGGAAGGAATTTTCGCTGCGACCAAATTTAAGAGAATAATGGCCCTTTGTTGATTTTTTTACTATATACTATGTAGAAATTTTGTGAACGCAACTCCTCTTAAACCGGATGGCAGATTTTGCTTAAACTTACAGGGATGAACAACCTTAATGTGTAGATGGAAGTAAAGGAAGGAATTTTTGCTGCGACCAAATTTAACAGAATTATGGCCCTTTGTTGATTTTTTCACTATATACTATGTGGAAATTTTGTGAACGCAACTCCTCTTAAACCGGATGGCAGATTTTGCTTAAACTTCCAGGGATTAACAACCTTAATGTGTAGATGGTAGTAAAGGAAGGAATTTTTGCTGCGACCAAATTTAACAGAATTATGGCCCTTTGTTGATTTTTAGTTTTCAACTTGTGGCACATGTAGTCCAAAAAATGTTTGACCTAGAGTCATAAGATTGACAGAACAGTGGCGTGTGGGGGCATCCGTGTCCTATGGACACATTTCTAGTTTAATCATACGTTTATAAAAAAACCTACAAATGCTCCATGGGTCTATCGATTATTGTTGGAAAGTATTGTATATCCAAAAAGCGTCTAATTATTTACATTGCTTCTTTTAATCATACATTTATAAAACGCTTACACATGCTCCATGGGTCTGTCGATCATTGTTTGGAAGTATTGTTTATCCAAGTAGTGTCTGGTTATTTACATTGCTTCTTATAATCATACATTTATAAAATACTTGCAAATGTTCCATGGGTCTTTTTGATCACTGTTGAGAAGTGTTGTATATCCAAGTAGTGCCTGGTTATTTAGATTTCTTCTTTTAATCATACATTTATAAAACACTTACAAATGCTCCAAGGGTCTGTCGATCACTGTTTAGTATCTGGTTATTTAGATTGCTTCTTTTAATCATATATTTATAAAACACTTACAAATGCTCCAAGGGTCTGTCGATCATTGATGGAAAGTATTGTATATCCAAGTAGCATCTAGTTATTTAGATTTCTTCTTTTAATCATACATTTATAAAACACTTACAAATGCTTCATGGGTCAGTCGATCACTGTTTAGTATCTGGTTATTTAGATTGCTTCTTTTAATCATATATTTATAAAACACTTGCATATGCTCCATGGGTTTACTGATCATTTTTAGCTTGACTATTCGCAGAAATCGAGCGAATGCAGTCACCCATTTGTCGGCGTCTGAGGCTCTCTGTGGTTAAGTTTTTGCGTGTAAGCTGGTTTCTCCATAACTTCTGAAGGGAATTGATGACAATCCACAAACTTGTTCTCTGTAATTATGTAACATTATTGGCGCAAGTCCCACAACTCTGATTTTTTTTCATAATTATGCCCTCTTTTCTACTTGTGTGTAAGCTGGTATTTTCATAACTACTGAAAGGAATGGATTGGAACTTCACACACTTGTTCTCTGGATTTATCTTACATAATTGGCACAAGTCCCCTTTGAACATTTTCGGAAATTTTATGTATTCATATAGGTAAGCATTATAATACTCAATGAAACAACCTTGTGATAACTTTTCAAATAGTGGAGCGTTACTGTCCTCCGATGTTCTTATTGGGAAGTATTGTATATCCAAGTAGTGTCTGGTTATTTAGATTGCTTCTTTTTAGCTCACCTGTCACAAAGTCCGGCGTCCGTCCGTCCGTAAACTTTTACTTTAAATGACATCTCCTCATAAACCACTGAGCCAATTTCATCCAAACTTCACAGGAATGTTCCTTTGGTGGTCACCTTTAAAAATTGTTCAAAGAATTTAATTCCATGCAGAACTCTGGTTGCCATGGCAACCGAAAGAAAAAACTTTAAATATTTTCTTTTAAAAAATCCCAAGAGTTAGAGCTTAGATATTTGGCATGAAACATCTTCTAGTGAGTGTCTACCAAGTTTGTTCAAATTAAGTCCCTGGGGTCAAAATTCGCCCCGCCCCGGGGGGTCATTGTTTTTCCCTATATGTATATATTAAAAACTATAAAAATCTTCTTTTAAAGAACCCAAAGAGCTAGAGCTAAGATATTTAGCATGAAACATTTTCTAATGGGTGTCTACCAAATTTGTTCAAATAAAAGCCCTAGGGTCAAAATTGGCCCCGCCCCAGGGGGTCATTGATTTTCCCTATATGCATATAGTAAAAACTTAAAAAATCTTTTTTAAAGAACCCAAAGAGCTAGAGCTAAGATATTCAGCATGAAACATGTTCTAATGAGTGTCTACCAAGTTTGTTCAAATAAAAGCCCTGGGGTCAAAATTGGCCCCGCCCCAGGGGGTCATTGATTTTCCCTATATGCATATAGTAAAAACTTAAAAAATCTTCTTGTAAAGAACTCAAAGAGCCAGAGCTAAGATATTTAGCATGAAACATGTTCTAATGGGTGTCTACCAAGTTTGTTCAAATTAAAGCCCTGGGGTCAAAATTAACCCCGCCCCGGGGGTCATTGATTTTCCTTATATGTGTATAGCAAAACTTAAAAAAGCTTCTTTGAAAAAACCCAAATAGCTAGAGTTTAGATATGAGGCATGAAACATCTTCTAGTGAGTGTCTACAAAGTTTGTTCAAATAAAAGCCTTGGGGTCAAAATTGGCCCCACCCCAGGGGTGTCATTGTTTTTAACTATATGTGTATAGTAAAAACTTAAAAATCTTCTTTTAAAAAACCCAATGAGCTAGAGCTTAGATGATTAGAATGAAATATCTTCTTATGGATGTCTACCAAGTTTGTTCAAATAAAAGCCCTCGGGTGAAAATTGGCCCTGCCAGGGGAGGGGGGGGGGGAGGAGAGATCATTGTTTTTCATTATATGTGTGTAGTTAAAACTTAACATTGTGAAATAAAAACTTAACATTGTGAAACATCTTCTAATCAGTGTCTTCCAAGTTTGTTTAAATAAAAGCCCTGGGGTTTAAACTGCCCCCCCCTCCGGGGCCCTATATACAGGTGAGCGACCTCAGGGCCATCATGGCCCTCTTGTTTAATTATACATTTATAAAACACTTACAAATGCTTCATGGGTCTGTCGATCATTGATTACAGTCAGTTTCAACTGCAGCTGTCTTCTGCTGATGTCAGCATTTATAAAACATTGTTTAATGTTCCATCTGACTATTTTCTACTTCTATGGATATGTGTTTTTCAAATAAGTGTCTACATGTACTTTTTCACCATTATTATCATTCATTACACTGTCGTGATTTACCAACATTATCCTTGGTAACACTGTTCATATTGACCAACATTATCCTTGCATTGACCAACATTATCCTTGCTTACACTGTCAATATTGACCAACATTATCCTTGGTAACACTGTCCACATTGACCAACATTATTGGTAACACTGTCCACATTGACCAGCATTATTCTTGGTGACACTGTCGACATTGACCAGCATTATCCTTGGTAACACTGTCCACATTGACCAGCATTATTCTTGGTAACACTGTCCACATTGACCAGCATTATCCTTGGTAACACTGTCCACATTGACCAGCATTATTCTTGGTAACACTGTCCACATATCCTTGATAACACTGTCGACATTGACCAAAAATTGTCCTTGGTAACACTGTCGACATTGACCAACATTATCCTTGGTAACACTGTCCATATTGACCAACATTATCCTTGTAACACTGTCAACATTGACCAACTTTGTCCTTCTCATGCTGCTCTTATGATAATCTTTCAGATGATTTATTTTTCTGGTGGTAAAAAATTATAATAGTTTTTTTTCCACATTGACCAGCATTATTCTTGGTAACACTGTCGACATTGACCAGCATTATCCTTGGTAACACTGTCGACATATCCTTGATAACACTGTCCACATTGACCAACATTATCCTTGGTAACACTGTCCACATTGACCAACATTATCCTTGGTAACACTGTCCTCATTGACCAACATTACCCTTGGTAACACTGTCAACATTGACCAACTTTGTCCTTCTCATGCTGCTCTTATGATAATCTTTCATATGATTTATTTTTCTGGGGGTAAAAAATTATAATAGTTTTTTTTTCTGTACAAGTGTACAATTAACCTTTTATAAAAAAATTCATTTAAAGCAGCTGTTACCAGATAAATTTAAATATGAAAAGCCACATGAGGAATAACAAACTGTCAAATTGTGTTTAATGGCCATAACATACTATAAGGTATGGCCTCTATTTATCATTTTACCAAATAATACTAATACATGTGCAAAAAATAGTACATACATAAATATTATGCAAATTAATACAATGTAGAAGATACATTTGTAGATATATTAATTAATTGAATTCTACTATTATAGTAAGAAATCAGTCCATATTTTTTTCTTTTAATTTTAATGCTACTGAAGCATGAAGGGTGATAGACATATCATAATACCCAGGGTTGCCAATACCTGTATCCGATGAGTTTGTATCGTCCTGTTCCTCGACAACTTCAAGTGCGGCTGCAGCAGGGTGGGATAGATTACTGGTAGATGAACTTGTTGTTTGTAATGACCTATTTATCACTGTTTTTCTAGCTGGATTGTTCCTTTGGTGAAGGGATTCCAAAGTTGTTCCAAGAATTTGACTCCATGCAGGCTGTTACCATAGCAACCAAAAGAAATTGTAAGACAACATTGAATAAATCTTCTTCTAATGACCCACAATGCCTAGATATTAGACCTCTTCTAAGATTGTTCAAATAATAGCATTGGGATCAAATTTGGCCCCGCCCCGGGGGGTTGTTGATTTTTATTATGTACAAATAGTAAAAACTTAAAATTCCTCTTGGCTGAAGGTACAAGGCTTAGAGCTTGATATTTTGTAATAAATTATCATCTAGAGGTCGTGTACCAATATTGTCAAAAGTTTGGGGGGATAGATGGCATGAATGCGCTCATTATGATACTCATCTCTATACTTGATACAAATATTTCTCAAATAATCATTCAAAACAAACTTCTAGATGCGTTCTTTCTTCTCATTTTTGATGGCATCTGCCTTTCCTGGCATCTGACGAGAAATGATTTCTCGCTCAAGAAATTGTCTCACTTTTGCTTTTAAGCTTTCCAATTCCTTTCTTTATTCCATGGTCTTTTTTCAATCCTTGTTTTTTAAGTGATATTTTGCGTTAACTTGACGAATTCCATTTAACACGATGTGTCATAGCCAATCAAAACTCCATAGTTTCCTTTTACAAGATAAGATTTCCTTATAGTTATTTGTCCATCTTTTCAATATATATATTCATGAACATGTATCATTTTACTTGAATTGGATAGCCTTTCCTGTAAGGCAAAAGTTTCGGTAGCTGTTTTCTCTGAATTGTACGTTTACCAACGTAATTATAAACGCTTTAATCTATAATGTTTACATTTGAATCTATGCCAATTGCTTAATTATGTTCTTTTGATTCACGATAATATTTGTTTGTATATTATTTTCCGACACTCTGTACTGTTATGTTATAGAGGAATTTTTCCTCTGAATTGAATTGTGAGTCCTCTTCACGGCTAACTTCATGTATTTGCCTCATTTTGACAACACTGCGAAAAGTGGCCTACTGATGAGCACATATTACAGGTTTTTCCCTTCGCTGGGCAAGGGTGCCTCAATGGGGAAATTTATTTCCACAATTCCTGTATTGATAAGCTAGCTGGCAACACACCACGATATTTCCCACGCTGATGGGATTGTTATATCTCCGAAAATTTCCATGGTTCTGCGAGCAAAATCCACGTCGTTTATCCATTCACTCATGTTATAGTCCACCTAGCCCTCTTCGAGTGTAATTTGATACCTTTCTCAGTAAGCTCAGTAAGTTTGGGTCATTTTTCTCCACAACTTTGGCTTGTTGGTCACTCTGTTCATGCATCCTACCCAAAGTCAATACAGCATCAATTTTATGTCAGGTTCACGTCAGGTTTTTCGCTAGTGTCCGTAATTCCGTTAAGTATTCATCAGGGGATTGTTGTTCCAACTGTTTGTATGTTCCGAAATTGTGTATTTCCATTTTGAATGATCTTCTGTGGCGAGAAATAGCTCCAAAGCACTTTCTTTGTTGCATCATACGTTTCTTTAGTATCTTTCTGCAAAGTCATAAATGTTGGAACCTTTTCACCGGCATATTGTTACAACAAAGCTCTTTTTTGATCATCATCGTCCACTGACATTCCCTTGAATAATATACTCTAGACGATCAATTAATTTTTCCTATCGTGTTCCTGAAATTGATTTGTTTGCCTTAAGATCAAAACTTTGTTGTTCATTGTTTTACTAAGTTTACTTCGTCATCCGTCCATAAACTAGTCAAATGTTTATATGAATTCTTAATCAATTAAATCACAATTTGATATCCCCATTGCCAGATATTACGTCCAGGGGATAGATGTGATAAGAAACAAATTGTTTATATAATAATTAAAAGATAGTAATAAGTAAGCAAAAATAAAATGATCAAAAATAAAATGATCATACACAGAAAGAAAGAAAAACAAATAAACATTAGATAAATAGAAATTAGCTGCGAGCAATACACAAGTTACCATTCCAGGATGAGATTAATTTTTTGAACTGAGCAACATTTGAACATTTTCTAAAATAATCAGGCCGAGAGTTCCATAAAAAAAGTGCAGGATACACGAAAGATTTCCGGCAGTTGTAGTCCTAACTTGAAGGATCTGCAATACATTAAGTATTTTAAATTTATACCAGATGTTTTCTTGGCAATAAGATCAGATAAAACAGGAGACATATCATGATATGCCATAGCCCTTATCCTTATTTTTAGAGTTGGTGTTTTCAACATATCTTCAAATTAGAATTAAATCGTTATAAACAAATCTACGAGCTCTTTTCTGCAGTTTTTCCATCTATTTAGTATTATTATCTGAAGAAAAATGCCATGACATAGAACAAAAATTAAAGTTAGACAATATAAAAGTATGAAAGACTGTTTATTTTAAGTTTTGACCCATTCTTTTCAGGGTGTTTAATTGATTTACAGCTTTTTAGCTCACCAGAGCCGAAGGCTCAGGGTGAGCTATTAGTATCAAAGGGGGATGCTCCGTAATCTGTCGTCATGCGTCAACAATCGTCTTCTTCTCTGAAACTACTTGGCAGATTTTGTTCAAATTTGGTCTGTAGCATCCTAGTGACAGTCACACTTGAATTTGCTCATGTCATTCCAATTGGCCCCTTTTAGGGGTCAGCAGAGCTAAAAATAGAAAAACCTTTAAACATCTTCTTCTACAGAATTAATTGATGGATGATCACAAAACTTTGTCTGTAGCATTCTTGGGTACTCTTTTATCAAGTTTGCTCATATGAATTTGATTGGCCCCTTTTAGGGGCCACTAAAGCTAAAAATAGAAAAACCTTTTAACGTCTATTTCTACAGAACTAATTGATGGATTATCACCAAACCTTGTCTGTAGCATTCTTAGGTAGTCTTTTATCAAGTTTGCTAATATTATTTTGATTGGCCCCTTTAAGGGGTCTCTAGGGCTAAAAATAGATAAACCTTTAAACATCTTCTCCTACAGAACTAATTGCTGGATGACCACCAAACTTTGTCTGTAGCATTGTTGGGTAGTCTTTTATCAAGTTTGCTCATATTAATTTGATTGGCCCCTTTATGGGTCTCTATGGCTAAAAATAGAAATACCGTTGAATGTCTTTTTCTAGAGAACTAATGGATGAATGATCACCAAACTTTGTATGTAGCATTGTTTGGTAGTCTTTTATCAAGTTTGCTCATATTATTTTGATTGGCCCCTTTAAGGGGTCTCTAGGGCTAAAATAGAAAAACCTTTTAACATCTTCTCCTACAGAACTAATTGATGGATGATCACCAAATTTTGTTGACAGCATTCTCGGGTAGTCTTTTATCAAGTTTGCTCATATTAATTTGATTGGCCCCTTTTAGGGGCCACTAAAGCTAAAAAAAAGAAATACCGTAAAATGTCTATTTCTACAGAACTTATTGATGGATGATCACCAAACTTTGTCTGTAGCAATTTTGGGTAATCTTTTATCAAGTTTGCTCACATTAATTTGATTGGCCCCTTTAAGGGGCCGCTAAAGCTAAAAATAGAAAAACCTTTAAACATCTCCTACTTCAGAACCAATTGATGGATGATCACCAAACTTTGTCTGTAGCATTCTTGGGTACTCTTTTATCAAGTTTGCTTATATTAATTTGATTCGCCCCTTTTAGGGGCCACTAAAGCAAAAAATAGGAAAAAGAAAAAACCTTTGAACATCATTTCCTACTGAAATAATTGATAGAGGGTCACCAAACTTTGTAGCATTCTTAGGTAGTCTTTTATCAAGTTTGCTCATATTAGTTTGATTAGCCCTGTTTAAGCTAAAGCTTAAATGCCCCAGGTCATGGCATTTCTTCAAAATATTGTTTAAACATATTCTATGATCAAGTTTAATATGAGAATATATTGACATTCCAACACTGAAAAGCAGTTGTTTCTGGTGAGCGACTCAGGGCCATCATGGCCCTCTTGTTTACATAAATTGCTCATATGAATATTAAAATTTAATGGTTGGTCAATGCCAAGGAGTTTCGTCACATGTTATTTCACTTGCGTTAATTTTGAATGCTAGAGGTTTTGTGAATGTTTTCTTCCTCAGAGAAATAGCTTGAAATTTATCTTAAGTGAAACCAGTTTGTAAGATAGCTTCTTTCATGTTATTGAGTACATATTAGTTCATCAAAATGTTAAGTATGTAAAGAAAGGTTATTGTCATCTGCATAATTATATAAAATACATTTATTTATAAAGAAAAAGTTTGCCATTTATAAAAATATTGAACACAAGAGGCCAGGATTGATCCTTGAGGGACACCTTTGGATATATTAGTCCATGAACTTACAATATTGCCTTTTTTTATTTGCGGTTTTCTGTTTGACATATAAGACTTCATAATGTTGGTGGCAGGACCTGGTAAGCCATATGCTGTTAACTACTCTAAAATAATTTCATGTGGCATATGCCTTCGATAAATTCATCAAAATTGCTCCCACATTTTCATTATTGTCCAGGGCCTGTCACCAGTCCTCAAGCAACCTTGAAAGTGTAGTAGGATAGCAGGATATACATGTATGTAAGGATATTACAAGTATTGACATCAGGAAGTTTCTCAGTTGATTACTAACTTTCTTTTGCAATTCCCCTGAAATATTCTGTAATACAAGGAGCAAAAATCAATGATTCTGTTACATTTTTAATAAAATTTTACAGATTTGACATTTTATTTATTGAAGAAAACATATAAAACAACAATCTCGTTTTTATATTGTAGCACTCACCATTGTTCTATTCTTTTTTAACATCATTGTTATGTCTCTATATTTTACATTTTTTATATATTTATATAATTTGTATATCAGTTTTGTGTCTCTTTTAATATTATTTGAAAGTTTGATAAATATGTCAGATGTTGCATGATTGTAATATTACAAATAAATTTCTCGAGTTATTATTATCTTCCGATGACTTGCTTTTTATTATGCTTCCCGAAGGAAGAGCAAATAGTCGCCGCTTTGTCCGTATGTCCGTCCGATTTTCTTATCCGGGACATTACTTAGAAACAAGAGGTATCAACATGAAATTTTGTAGGTAGATAGATCTCATTGAGTAGATGAAGTGTACAAGAACCGTAACTCTGCCTTGCCTAATTTTTGAATTATTGCCCTTTGTTTATTTTTACACTGAACTTTGTCCGGGACATAACTCTAAAACTAAAAGAGGTATCAACATGAAACTTTGTAGGTAGATAGATCTCATTGAGTAGATGTGCAGTGCACAAGAACCGTACTCTGCCTTGCCTAATACTTGATTATTGCCCTTTGTTTATTTTTACACTTTGAACTTTTTCCGGGACATAACTCTGAAACTATAAGAGTTATCAACATGAAACTTTTCAAATACATAGATCTCATTGAGTAGGTTTGCAGTGCTTAAGAACCGTAACTCTGCCGTGCCTAATTTTTGAATTATTGTCCTTGTTTATTTTTACATTGAACTTTGTCCGGGACATAACTCTAAAACTAAAAGAGGTATCAACATGAAACTTTGTAGGTAGATAGATCTCATTGAGTAGATGTGCAGTGCACAAGAACCGTACTCTGCCTTGCCTAATACTTGATTATTGCCCTTTGTTTATTTTTACACTTTGAACTTTGTCCGGGACATAACTCTGAAAGTATAAGAGATATCAACATTAAACTTTGTAGGTAGATAGGTCTCATTTGGTAGAAGTGCAGGGCTTAAAAACCATAACTCTGCCTTGCCTCATTTTGAAGTTATTACCCTTTGTTTATTTTTGCTTTTTGACTTTTGTCCAGGACATCACTCTAAAACTATTAGAGATATCAACATGAAACTTTGTAGGTAGATAAATCTCATTGGATAGTGCAATACTAAAGAGCCAAAACACAGCCTTGTCTAATTTTAGAGTTATTGCCCTTTGTTCATTTTACACTTTGAATTTTACCCGGGACATAACTCTGAAACTATAAGAGATATCATCACGACATTTTATAGATAGATAGATCTCGCAATGCAAAAACCATAACTCTGCCTTGCCTTCTTTTGGGGTTTTGCCCTTTGTTGATTTTTTTTTATACTTTCTAGTGTCCAAAACCTTTCCTGGGATGTTCAACCGGTTCTTGTTTATTCTGATACCTACATTCTAAGGTTTATCCCCAAATGTGTCTCTGATACGACCGTATGTACATGAAAAGTACAGTTTCTTTGATAACAAATGGCAACACCAACCTGTTCAATTTTTGTTGCTCAAACATTTTCGATGCCTTTTTATAGCTCCTCGTCTTAGCATAAATTGCTCAAAATATTAGGTATTTGACATGTAGTTCTGGTCCGAATGGAAAAAGAGAAAGAAAACACATGATGTGAGCAAATAATTTGTGGTATAAGATACCGTTGAAGTACCAAATGTAAAAATTGGTCACTAAGTTTACATATAGATACGCATTTGTCATATTTTATCTTAATTTCTTTTGGAATCAAGCATTGCCTTTTAAACCTCTACAAAAACCATCAAGCCTAATCTTCTTGTGAAAAACCACTTGTCCAATGTCACCAAACTTGGCAGGATTGATCCTTGGGTGAAGGTCTTCCAAAGTTGTTATCCATGCAGAAATCTGGTTGCTATGACAACCAAAAGGAATTATTAGATAAATTTAAAAAAAAAATCTTGTAAAGACCCACAAGGCCTAGAGCATAGATATTTTTATAAGGCATTATCTGGTAGACCTCTACCGAGATTAATCAAATTATAGTCCTGGGGTCAAAATTAGCTGCACCCCCAGATTCGTTGATTTTCACTATGAAAATAAACAGTAGTAAAAACTTTAAATATCTTCCTGTCTGAAGGTACGAGGCTTAGAGCTTTGCTATTTGGTATATAATACATATATGGGTCCTCTATCAAAGTTGTTTAAATTTTGCCCCGGTATCAAAATTGGCCTTGCTCCGGGGTCATGGCAAGATTATTATAAAATTTTGGTAGAGGTTCACTACACAATGTTTCATGCTCTAGCCTTTGTCAATATAGAAAAGATGGGTTTTTTTTTATATTTTCACTATATACAATGTACATATAAGGTAAAACTATGACCCCCGGTACACTAGAGGCAAACTTTGGTAGAGAACAACTTTGGTAGAGTTCCTATAGATGATATCATATATCAAAGCTCTAAGCATTGTACCTTCAGACAAGAAGATATTTTAAGTTTTTACTATATGTACATAGTGAAGATCAATGTCCCCCTGGATGGGGCCAATTTTGACCCCAGGGCTATAATTTGAGCAATCTTGGTAAAGGTCTACCAGACAACGCCTAATGCAAAATATCTATGCTCTAGGCTTTGTGGGACTTTACAAGAAGATATTTACTCTTATAATTCCTTTTGGTTGCCATTGCAACCAGATTTCTGCATGGAATGAACTTCTTTGAACAACTTTCGAAGCCCTTCACACAAGGATCAATCCTGCCAAGTTTGGTTGAAATTGGACTCGTGGTTTTTCACAAGAAGATATTTTAACTACATTAGCCATTTTATATATACAGGTTCGTCAGTTCATAGCAAAAACATATCGTCGTTATAGCACAAGATTTTGTGACATGCAGGAGCCATGTTGAGGTCGGCACGACCTATTGTAAACACTATTTCTTTGAAATATGTGGTGTTTTGCGAATTGTGTTGTGCTAGGTCAACGATGAATTGTTTCAAAAAGTCGATTGAATAGATAAAAAGTTGGAATAATTTTGCAATGTCTTTTATAAGCTATTACCTGCAATACTATTTTATCCAGAAAGATACGGTGTCTCGGTCAGAACTCTAATATTTTGACATTGTGCTAAACGCTCTATCACCAATGTCACCATTCAGATGTTACTGACGAAAAAGGTCCTCTATTTTGTGATAATAAATGCAATCAGAGGCGTCTTTTTTGGGCACCTTAATGTCGCCTATTTTGAACAGTCGAGTAATCTTTGACTGCTCCGGATAAAGTAAGCTTGAATGAACGTTTTTAGCTCACCTGTCACAAAGTGACAGGGTGAGCTTTTGGGATCGCTTTTCGTCCGGAGTCCGTCCGGAGTCCGTCCGTCCGTAAACTTTTATTTTAAATGACATCTCCTCTGAGTCCTCATAAACCACTAAGCCAATTTCATCCAAACTTCACAGGAATGTTCCTTTGGTGGTCACCTTTAAAAATTGTTCAAGGAATTTAATTCCACGCAGAACTCTGGTTGCCATGGCAACCGATAGAAAAAACTTAAAATATCTTCTTTAAAAAAACCCAAAGAGGTAGAGCTAAAATATTTGGCATGAAACATCTTCTAGAGAGTGTCTATCAAGTTTGTTCAAATAAAAGCCCTGGGGTCAAAATTGGCCCCGCCCCAGGGTGTCATTGATTTTCCCTATATGCATATAGTAAAAACTTTAAAAAAAATTCTCTTAAAGAACCCAAAGAGCTAGAGCTAAAATATTTAGCATGAAACATCTTCTAATGAAAGTCTACCAAGTTTGTTCAAATAAGAGCCCTGGGGTCAAAATTGGCCCCGCCCCAGGGGATCATTGATTTTCCTATATGCATATAGTAAAAACTTAAAAATCTTCTTTTAGAGAACCCAAAGAGCTAGAGCTAAGATATTTAGCATGCAACATCTTCTAATGGGTGTCTACCAAATTTGTTCAAATAAAAGCCCTGGGGTCAAAATTGACCCCGCCCCGGGGGTCATTGATTTTCCTTATATGTGTATAGCAAAAACTTAAAAAACTTCTTTTAAAGAACCCAAAGAACTAGAGCTAAGATATTCAGCATGAAACATCTTCTAATGGATGTCTACCAATTTTGTTCAAATTAAAGCCCTGGTGTCAAAATTGGCCCCGCCCTAGGGTGTCATTGATTTTTTCTATATGCATATAGTAAAAACTTAAAAAATCTTCTTTTAAAGAACCCAAAGAGCTAGAGCTAAGATATTTAGCATGAAACATCTTCTAAAAGGTGTCTACCAAGTTTGTTCAAATAAGAGCCCTGGGGTCAAAATTGGCCCCGACCCAGGGTGTCATTGATTTTCTATATATACATATAGCAAAAACTTAAAAATCTTCTTTGAAAAAACCCAAATAGCTAGAGTTTAGATACTTAGCATGAAACATCTTCTTGTGAGTGTCTACAAAGTTTGTTCAAATAAAAACCTTGGGGTCAAAATTGGCCCCGCCCCGGGGGTCATTGATTTTATTTATGTGTATAACAAAAACTTAAAAAATCTTCTTTTAAAGAACCCTAATAGCTCGAGCTAAGATATTTAGCATGAAACATCTTTTAATGGATGTCTACCAAGTTTGTTCAAATAAGAGCCCTGGAGTCAAAATTGGCCCCGACCCAGGGGGTCATTGATTTTTTCTATATGCATATAGTAAAAACTTACAAAATCTTCTTTTAAAGAACCCAAACAGCTAGAGCTAAGATATTTAGCATGAAACATCTTCTAATGGGTGTCTACCAAATTTGTTCAAATAAGAGCCCTGTGGTCAAAATTGGCCCCGCCCCGGGGGGTCTTTGATTTACCTTATATGTGTATAGCAAAAACTTAAAAAATCTTCTTTGAAAAAAACCAAATAGCTAGAGTTTAGATACTAAGCATGAAACATCTTCTTATGGGTGTCTACCAAGAGAACTTACACTACAGCAAGCTTCCTTCTTTTAGGAAAAAAAGGAGATTTCTTCATATATAGACAGCAGCTGCGTATATAAAACTATATAAACGTCACGATAATGGATTATCCAATGAAAAGCCCAACAGGTCAACGAACAAAAAGTGGACATGTCACAAAGCAAAGCACGGACGTGGTGATTACATTAATTATGCATAATTAATAGGAAATAATAGAAACCGACAAGGAAATTAAGAAGACAATTAATTAATATGCCTAAAAAAGTAAAGGGGTGTAGGGACTTGAGGGTCGGGCAATGGGGAGGGGGGGGGGGGCAAAAGTAGACGAGACAACAACAAGAGGGGACACAAAGGTGTCGCCATAATAGTATGAAGCAGCAAACAAGACATACATCAAGGGAACACAGAGGTATGCCGCATTGGAACAGTCAGCAGCATTAGCAGGTTTATTTACTTTAAAATAAAAAATCTATAAACAGCCGTTTTATAATCATTTAGCGTTTGGCTCCTGAAATAGGAACAATAACACGTGCAAGGAGCCTGAAAATGGTACAGCAAACGTACGAAGTCAAATAACAGAGATGTTAACGCTTATTTGCGAGTTTTCATAATTTTACAAATTGAAACAATCTTTAAAAGTTAATTATAGTATGTATATCGAATATCAAGTGCACGTAATTAACGCACTTTATAATTATATGTAATAATCATGTTGCCCTTTATTTTGATATCTAAACAAAACAAATTAAGCTGAAAAGGTGCTGTAGATTTACCTTACAGAGTACGCCTCCTAATCAAACTATCCTATATTTTAGTACTATTAACGAATTCCTTTTCTTACCAGATATGGTGTGTAAGTAGTGCTTAATTGAAATAGTTTGTAAATGACTGGTGTTACTTATTGTATATCATCATATTCGATGTTACTTGGTAATTACTATTAAGTTAATGTTGTTAAATACTTGGTAATAACATACTTTTCTGTTTATTTGCTATACAGTTATGCATCGGGATGCACATTGTACATGTATATATGTTTATGCCAAATAAATAAATATTTCATTGTTGTTTAAGTCAGTGTGTTTAGGATAGATTATTTTTAAGACTCTGTTTAAGTGAAATAAAATGTTCTATAACATAACTATATAAACAGTTTGTCTTCACTTTAAATACTTCTCCGATTAACAGGCCTGCTTTGTCCTTTTGATCTCCAACGTGTAGCGTATTGAAAACGAAGCAACAAGTAATACAATAAACTTGTATTAAACTGCGGAATATAAACAATTTGAATTTACCCTCAGTTATGGAGGGTGCATTCATTTGTTACGGTGTAACTGATATGTCTTAACTTACATCCCAGCACTTTTAAGTGTTGAAAATTGAGTACCGCTCAAGCCGGAGCAAGGGGAACGTGAGGGAAGTTGCATTTTTTAATCAAGCTGAGTCTGTAAATTTCATTCATTTTTTATGACAAATGCATCCGAGAGATGACCTTTTTCAGATTCTTAATTTAACGTGTTTAAATACATTGCAAAGAAAATAATTACAAGTGTTTTTTTTTTTTTTTTCAAAATACAAATAACAATAATAGACCTATATTATTCCTTCAAAACATTAACGTATTTATACACGGCTTTAGTCACATTTTGCCGTGATTGAAGACCGACAGTAACCGGGTTAGTAATATTGTACGTTTTCACTGGTACAGAGCAGATCGGGGTTGAATGAGCACCCCCCCCCCCCCCCCCCGCTGCGCCGATATAAATGTTACGTATCAAGAGTGGATCAAAGTTTTAGACGCGCGTAACTCTAAATGCTACCATTTGTAAGCATGAAGGTCATAGTCATAGAAAATAATAATTTGAAAGATAAATTTATGATTTTAGAAGCTCTAAGTAACTTTTCTCATGCAATTTAATTATTGTATATCTTATATGTCGTTTAAAGGCACATTATGTCTCAGAAACAAATTAATAAATACTTCTTTAGAAAGGGCAAACATGAATTTATAATGTTTAGATAATGGTTTTAGAGAAATGTAAGACACTTATTACCTGAATCCAATACATTCTATTCTCACTTAACAAAAAACTTACTTTTTGAATTGGTCAGTGTAAAATTGTGTATATTTTCATCCCAATAATTCTTGAATCTATAATGAAAATTTAGTTATGGTTGAATCTGATTATTAGCTATAACATCAACATGAGAAGTATTTGTCTGAATGTGTATCAGAAACGTTAAAAAAATCCTAATAAAAATTACAAAATTATAGAAGAGTGCCAGTATTGCAATTGTCACTCAATTAAAGGTTATATGATGTCAATAGCTGACAAATATGTAGGTTAGTACTTATTGTTTGCAATAATAGTAAGAATTTGTTTCATCACAACAATAATTTTAAAGCTTTACTTAAAGATATTTGGAAAAGAAAATTTAAATGACCAACTCTAGTCTATAAAACTGATTAAGAATTGCACGGTGTGCCATATTAACTAAAATCTATCTGGTTTTAATTCTATCCATGCATGGATATTTAGTATTTATTGTACCACGGATTTATATTATTGTAATATAAATCCGTGATTGTACGAGTATTTTAATCAGTGTAATCCTGTATATGTATCTAGTACATGTTTATGTAATAAATAAAACATTTAAGTGTTGTAATATTACGTCACATCTAAATAAAAGTCGTTTTTCCTTTTGTTGACTTTAGCACTTGATAAGACAGACAGGTTACCTGTGTAGGACAGGCAGCTCTAAATACAAACTCACAAAGCTGTCTGTCTGACATAGAGGTTTGACTGCATAACATAGAGGTTTGACTGAGGTTTGACTGCATAACATAGAGGTTTGACTGCATAATTAACATAGAGTTTGACTTTAGACTTTTGACTGCATAACATAGAGGTTTGACTGCATAACATAGAGGTTTGACTGCATAACATAGAGGTTTGACTGCATAACATAGAGGTTTGGACTGCATAAACATAAGCATAACAAGGTTTTACTAGCAGGTTTGACTGCATAACATAGAGGTTTGACTGCATAATTAACATAGAGGTTTGACTGCATAACATAGAGGTTTGACTGCATAACATAGAGGTTTGACTGCATAACATAGAGGTTTGACTGCATAACATAGAGGTTTGACTGCATAACATAGAGGTTTGACTGCATAACATAGAGGTTTGACTGTATAACATAGAGGTTTGACTGCATAACATAGAGGTTTGACTGCATAACATAGAGGTTTGACTGCATAACATAGAGGTTTGACTGCATAACATAGAGGTTTGACTGCATAACATAGAGGTTTGACTGTATAACATAGAGGTTTAAA
>NW_026855790.1:0-29809 GCF_026571515.1 Ruditapes philippinarum
CGACATAGTATCTCGTGCGCACGAGATATATACATGCACACATGTTACCTCTGTGCCATCGTACATTAGTGTTAGCATACGATACGATAATTATAATTATGCAAACATAAAAGATTTACAAAATATCCGAAATAAAGTACATTAGTAATCCAAATAGATATTGACCTATGCGTAGGAATGATTTGGCAAGGTATCTGTTATGAACGCATGCATAAGAATATCCCCACCATTCATATCATCCATGGTTATCATAAACAAATATATGAATTTTATTTTAAGCTTCAATTAAGCTTGTAATGTGAAATAAATAAACATATAAACAATGCTTTCTTAGGACTTTTGTTTAAATTAGTTGCTGCTTAAGGTAATTAATTACTACTGTATACTAATAGATTAATGTTTTTTTGTTGTTTTTTTTTAAATTGAAGGTACAATCTTACTATATTTTCATTATCAACTTATATAATCGATTATCGTATTTTATCTTTTGTTATCATATAAAATTGTATTTGTGACTACAAACGTTAAGAAGATAAAATGAAACAGCTGTTTGAAAGTCTAACACTATTGAAAATATGAATAAAAATATCAGTATCAGAAGGTTTTTGAAAGCAGTAAGCTAGTTTAAACAATATTTTATTTATAAGTATTACATTTACATGATAATTGACAAATAATAAATAGTACGGATTGAGTAGTAAGCTTGAAAGCTTTTTTAAAAACTCTTTCCGTAATTACTATCTAACAGTATGTAAAATGGTAACAATTATATGCATTTTTGAGTTAAATATACATAACATTTTCACTATAAACTTGCTTCTTTACATGTACAGGAAAGTTAGCAATTTACACTCTGGTTTTCCTAATCGAAACGACCTTAATAATAGAATATTGACATAAAAATGTGAAAGAAAACCCTATAGTTCTATAGCATAAATACACGTAAGTGATAAATGCACAGATTAGCACGTTTAAACTTTTCAAGAAAAATAATAGAACTTTTAAGCATGTTTTAAAAAAATTTAAAGAAAAATAAAGAAATGGAAACGTTAGTTAATTGTTGAAATTGTTGGGTAATAGATGGTAGCAAATAAGAGACAGATTTGAGAGAAAGAAAAAGAAAGACAACAGGAATGGTCACTAAAATACTATGGAGTTGATGGAAACGAGTTTACAATATACTTTTGAGAAGATATTATGCATCTAAATCTCTATTTCATATAAGTCGAAAAAAATAACTTTCTATTACATTTCAAAAACGTTTTGTTCTGTGTAAATATGAGTGTATATGAAGGACTATTGCTTCATTTAAATCGTCAGCAATTGAATTATCACCATAGAGTAAAACGTTAAGTGTGACAGTTGTTATTTCACTTAAATTATTAAGGAGGACATTCCGTTCATCTTGGTACCTTGGACACGAGAAGAAATAATGAGATGTGTTTTCTATGTCACCACATTCACATAGGGGACTTTCTATTATGTTTTTTGAAAACAAATGTTCTTTGAGAGAACTACAATGTGTTCTAAGTCGTGTGTGTATAATCTGGTATTTTCTCTCACCTAGTACATAATAATGAGAAGGCACACTTTGAACATCTTCATTAAGTCTACTTTTGAAAATTGAAATGGATGGTGAATTTCTGTAATTAACAGGAAGATTGTTCCAGTCTTTAATTGATGATGGCAAAAATGAATGAGAATAAAGTTGTGTGTGACAAAATATATTTCTAGTGTTGTCTGCATTTCGTAAATTATAATCTGAAGATTCTCCTACTGTATCGGGAACTAATGAAGAGAGGTAATGAGGAGAAAGATTATTGAACATTTTATAAAGAAGTATTTGTTTGTGTTTGTAGCGTCTTACTTTAAGGGGTTGGATGCAAGTATCTTCATAAAGATTAGAGATAGAAACTAGTTTTGTTGTACCGGTTATTATTCTGCAGGCTTCAAGTTGTATTTTTTCAAGTTCAAATTCATCTTGTTGAGTTATGTTGTCCCAAACAACATCCGAGTATTCCAGAAGGGGCCGAATGAAAGAGAGATATATAGTTTCAAGTGACTTTCGATCAAGAATGAATTTCAAAGATCTCATTATATAAATTCTTTGCCAGGCTTTTTTTGGTAATATTTTGTATGTGAGAATGCCAATTTCCATCATTAGAAAATGTTACTCCAAGATGTTTGTGTGAGGTCACTTCATTTATTTGCACTCCGTTCATTGTCAATGGGGGATGAATTGGTTTGTTTACTTTACGAGAGATAATTACTGATTCCGTTTTACTTGGATTGAAGTCTACAAGCCAACCATTTGCCCATTCTGTATTTTTTTTTCAGATCAGAATTAAGAGTCACCGCAGCATGAAGTGGATTATCAACAATGATATATAAACTTGTATCGTCTGCAAAGAGTCTGATATATGAGTTAATGTCAAGAACAATGTCATTTATATAGATTAAAAAGAGAAGAGGGCCTAGAATGGACCCTTGAGGAACTCCGGCTGAAATAAAAACGGTTTGAGAGGAACCGCCTGGAAGAACCACCTTTTGTTTTCTATCACTGAGATAGTCACTAAACCAGTTTAAAAGCCCACCATTTATTCCAGCAGACTAAAGCTTGAAAATGAGACCTTTATGCCAGACACGATCAAAGGCTTTTGAAATATCGCAAAAGACAGCTCTCACTTCTTTTCCATCATCAAGGGCTTTGCAAAATGTATTATATATAGAAACAAGTTGATTTGTTGTTGAGTCATTGGGAACAAACCCAGATTGTAATGAAGTTATTGTGTTATTAGCAACAAAGAAATTGAATATATGCTTATGTATAATTTTTTCTAAAGATTTGCTGATCGTGCTAAGAAGTGATATAGGTCTGTAATTAGAAACAATTGAGGGGTCACCTTTCTTGTAGACTGCACATACATTGGCAAGCTTCCATTGTGAAGGGACTTTACAAGCTGTTAATGATTTTCTGAAAAGATGACAGAGAGGTACAGAGAGTTCTTCTGACAATTCCTTTAGTATCCTGTTGTTGATATTATCAGGTCCTGATGCTTTACCAACATTGAGAGTTTTAAGAGTATCACGTACCTCATCATAAGTTATATTTATTGTGTCAAGTTTATTAATATTTTGATGTACATGAAAGTTTGGTAAAGACTTATTTTTATCATCAAGTGAGGATTGTGATTGGAAAAATTGGTTAAGTAAATTTGCTTTTTCAGTGTCAGAAGTCAATATGGTGCCATTATCATTCAAAATCTTAATTTTACTATTTACTGTTGGTTTAATGAATTGTTTGAGAATTTTCCAGTAATCTGTTGTTTTTAAATTTTCTCCTTTTATTTTTTCTGATAATTGTTTAGTATAATCTGTTTTTGCATTTCTAAGTAGGTGAGTTGTTTTGTTTCTTAATGTTTTGTATTTGTTCCAGTGTTCAATATTATTTGATTTTTTAGCTCTGTCATATGCCCTTTTTCTTTTCCGTATATATTTTCTTATTTCATTATGCATCCAAGGAGGGTCTGTTTGTCTTATAGTAACTATTTTGTTTGGAATGTGTTTTTTTGATAATGTAATCAAGGTTTCAGTAATATTACTAACATAAGTATCAATATCGTCACTTTCAAGGGATTCCCAGTTATATGAAGCCGCTTCACGTCGCATATTATTAAAGTTGCATTGATCATATTTCCAGATAAGACGTTTAAATGATTTAGCATGTGACTTTTGACAGTTAAGTAAGCAATATACTGGACAATGATATCTTAGTTGTTGTTCAAGAAATGGATCACCTACACCCGAAGCATTGACACTACACGAAGAAGAAACAAGGAAAACGTCAATCAGAGGGGAAGATGATTCTGTGAAATGCTTTGGTTCGTTTATTATTTGTGTCATGTTGTATTGATTTGCTATATCAAGTAGTTTCTTGGATGATGCTGTTTTTAAGATATCTAAGTTGAGATCACCGGTGATTATTATATTCTAAATATATTATAAAGCAGTAAGCTATAATATGTCTGCTTATCTAAAAAATATAGGGTGCAATAACTATATGTACATTTTATTTTTAAAAAAATATGCAGCACATATATATTTAAGCGTTTCTCTTTAACATACAATTAAGTTTAACAGTAAAAACAATTATATAATCATGGTTTAGGTCAATGCTTTGCTGATAAACTTGTATTTTCTATTTTTTATATAGAAACAATGCTTCATTTTTAAAAGATGTACATTTTTATATAGTTTATTGCTAATGAGGTCAACGTGTTTGCGAATGCGAATAATTTCGTCAATTTAATTAGCATTAATAATTTTAGAAGAAAACAATCAAATTCGCTTTCTTTGGCGATTGTACTGTAATCCTAACGATTTTAAAACTTGCCTGTATAGAGAACAAATGCGTTCTGTATTAATTTCGTAGTTTCTACGAGAAACTGTTGTGAGTATGTTTGTGTATCTTTAAGGGAATGTGAGAGTTTGTGAACTTGCAATACGTTTACTTCAACGGCTTAACATTTTGAAACAATTTGTTTCTGCAAAACAAATATGTCTGCAGGTGTGTGATATTCGTTTAACCTTAAAATATAAATATGGTTCATGTAATATTAAACATTATACCGACAGAAGTAAAAGATGCACATATACCATAAAATTAATGCAAATACAATAATATATATATTTCATTATCATAATAATGTTTGTGGATGGGAAATCGTACTGGACGATTAATATATATTAAAATATTTTTAAAAGTACGAATAATTACTGCTGTATATGCTGTTAAACGGGCAAGGACGTAAATTAATGCATTTTAAGTGGTGATGATACTACAAACGATTTGTTTATTGCTTTTGCCCATTTTGTCAATGAAATGTTGTCAAAATAGTTCAATATTGAATATCATTTTCGATTCTTCGAGTCTTGGATTTTTAAACAGTGGTCGATATTGATAAAAAACTAAAAGTTATCATTAAAATGAGAAAGTGACAACTGACATTCCGTAAACAAATTCAATTTCAAATATTTTGTTTTGTATATTTCCTTCCAGTCCTTTTTGCGTATATACGTTCACAACAATATTGATTTCCTCTTGCAGCTGGTTTAAATCAATCATTGAATACAAAGATTGGAATAAATATAGATGCTTGAAAGTTATACAAGTATTTTCGAAATATATTTAACCTACTATTTAAAGTACTATGTTCGGTGATACAATACCTGTGTATGTCACTGCTATTCACAAGCAAAACTAAATTTTCATTACCGCGCTGTATATTCCTAAATTTAAATTTATACCATTCTGAATCTTAAAAGAAAATTAAATTAAACATTGACGTTTCGACGATATTAACAAAGGCTGGGTCTAGTAGATAATGATAACAAAAATATTCAAATCAAGATATCATTATTGAAGATGTTACCGCAATACAATCAAATTCAGTTTCACCTTATGTTGTATATAATATAATTTTCCTATATGTTGTTAACTGCATCTACTTAAACAGTATGCCGTCCAACCAATACTGCGTATGATATGGAAAATGAGGCACACATATACAGTTTACGCATATTAATACACTGAATTAAATGCAGCAGTTCATGCACAAATATCTTATGGAAAATACTTTAATTTATCAAATTTTAGCCGTTCATTACATTAATGAAAATTGAAATATAAAGGCAGCATAATATATGTTTTAGTAATATTACGCAAATTGCACTGAGCTGCAATCATACACCATGTCAATAAGCACATAAAATATTCTGTTCTTGTTTATCAGTATTATGTCATTAACGATAATAAAATTGCAGCGATATAACTAAAGCGTAAGATTATATCCTTTAAGCAACTTCGTGTTTTAATTTGTTTATATCATCATTTCAACGTTTTTTATCTGTAAAACCAAATTATATTGAACAGTGGTTTGAAAAGCAACGAGTACGGTGTTACAAAAATTAGTTATGTAACTGTTTTACAATGGAAAATATATTTCATTACAGGGTATCATTCATTTTCAAATATAATAAATATCATCCCAAATTTCAGAAGATAATCGAATAATGCATTGTCGTTCTGACCAAAATTTAACAATTTAATAGGTTTGGTCAAGTGGAGTGTGACAAGCTTTTGTATTAAATTTAGGGAATGTTTTGCCATTATTCAATAGTTTTATAAGTTATTAGACTTAGTGATGTGGGTAGACATAATAAGAAGATTGACGTGTGGGCACTATGATTGCAGATGTAACCACAATACAACCGAAAACATTTTATTATTTGCCTCCTTTTTTATTCTACTTCAATAAAATTAAACATACATTATCACTGGCATTAAACGTGTACTTACTGCGTTGCCAGAATAAAATTAAATAACAAAATATTACGTAAAATATATTAAAAAGTTGATTGTCCAATAAATTTAGAGTTAACACCACATATGCAATAAGCTATGGAAGCAAACAGGGAACATTTGGATTTTTGTTTTCGTTAAATTAATCATTAAAACTGTCGTCTGTCTCAAAATCGGGCGTGTTTTGGTCCTCCCGGCTTTAGTATCCACTTTTTTGTTCAACCTGATATGTTTACACATACCTGACTTATGGCATACATTTAAGGCATTGTACTTTAATAACATGTGTTGACATTTGCCTTTAATAACAAATGAATATGCCAACGTATTATTGTAGCAATGTTATCGATCTTCTTTACTTATGTCATTAAATATATTTAAGGTACTTAAAATGTTGGTAAAAGCATTATAGCTGTAAAGGAAATGTAAACATGTTTTACAAACAAATACACTGTTATCCTAATTGTCTAAATGCCTTAAGTATATGCGTTTATTTAAATTGGCGATTACATACAAAACGCATTATAGACTGAAAAGTAGCATGATATGAATCAAAATAAAATTGTAACTGTTATGTTATACTTTGTGTAAAACATTACAACAAAAGCAACTTTTATTTATTTGCATCGTAAAACAAGATAACTTCAGTCCAGTCAAGTTGTTTAAAGATTGCTATATTTTCAAAAACTATAAAATGCAAAGATCTCTCCGACCACTGTCTTTATAAAATGGATTAAAGGACAAAGAAACAGAAACGGGGTTATATATAAATGGAATACATATAATTATTGTTGTAAGAAATAGTTAAATATATTCAATATTTAATTTGATTTGGGGCTTAACCGATTGCGTTCCGCCAACTATGAATGATGGGTGAATAAGTAGGTAGCTTTCCAGACGACACGTCTTGAAATTATTTGATAAACTCGTGTTCATGTAATACCTCTCCTAACTTTAAGGAAGGTTCACAATTGTGCAATTACTTTTTTAATAATTGAAACACCGTACAACCGCAGTCGATAATACTTGACATACTAACATTGCAGCATTTACATTATTTCTATTCATATTTTCTGTTTAAATATTTTATTTTGATTATCATTTCTATGAAAGGATACATTTTTGTAAATTTTACGAAATAAATACATTTGAAATATATACAAAATATAAGCCGTTAAAATGCATTTCATTCTAAAAATCAAGTTCCCTTCTATTCTGCTGGCAAAATATAATTTAAGTTTGATATTGCTGATAATTTTTTATTAACAGATAAATAGATAAGAAACTGAAAAAATAAATGAATAAATGAATGAATAAATGAATGAATGAAGGAATAAATGAATGAATGAATGAATGAATGAATGAAACAATAAATAAATAAACAAATGAATGAATGAATGAATGAATGAATGAATGAATGAATGAATGAATGAATGAATGAATAAATGAATGGATGGACGAACGAACGAATGAATGCATAAGTGAATGAATGAATATGCCTTTGAAATGAGCAAATATATGTGATAGTTTTTTAGGATTTGAAATCCATTGTAACAAACAATATTTAATTTAAGGTTGTTAAACATTTTTAATATATCTCTGTTTAAACAACAATATAATCAAGTACTTGTTCATAATAGCGTATGTAGGGTTTCAATAAACATTGTATGGGCAAAATACCAGCGAGTGTTTGCACCAGTTCTGATACCGACGCCGTATTGTTTACAAAATAAATGTCTGTAATATTATGCAGCTATTGTAAGAAAAAATTGAAGTTCGTTAACGACATTAAAACGAGAAATGCACGATACAACAGGGAGCAATGCAACGTATCTGATTCTCGTGTTATTATAACCAAAGGTTTGAAATACTGAAACACGTGAAACAATAACAAAACTTAAACCGTACTTGTCCGCCGGACAACTAACAAGAGTAAAAGCATTTTACCACATAACACTTTACTGATGTTAACATTCTAAAGAAACTAAAGGGTTAACAATTAAATGAAATCAGGTAAAATATCTGTGTGATCGGAAGGGTCAGCGTATATATCATGATATCTGATACATAATGGGTTCAGAAAAAATAGAAACACCATATATTATGTCTCAACACTACGTTATATTGTTGATTCAAGGAAAAAGCTTAAACATTCTACCTTTTATGTCTTTATCGGTTTAGGAAAAGCGTATGGCTTTACTTATCATCTTCTGTTATGGAAAAAACTGTTTGATACTAGCATTGAGGGTTTAATGCTTTAAGATCCTTATATAAAATGATGTCATCCTGTGTTAGATTAAATGGTCATTATGTAGAATTTTTTGAAAATACATGTAGTTTACGTTAAGGTTGTTCGTTGTCACATTTATTGCTCAATTTGTTATCAAAAAATCTTATCATTAAGATTAAAGCTACAGGAAAAGGTGTGACTATAGATAATGAAATTGTCAGTGTTTTACTGTAGGCCTGAAAAATGAAAATGATTTACAAGATCTTTTTAGTAAGATGTTTTGTCAATTTGGTGTTATATAGATTATACGATAGTTAATTTACAGAAGAGAAATATTGTTTAGACCACCATTTGTTTAAAAAACCATTCTTGCTTTCACTTGCGATACCCATAGTCTACAAGTTGCCACTCAGAATACCTACCTAGGCATTCTTTTATATGAACATTTAGATGTTTGTAAAACAGCAAAATTTGTAGCACAAAGTGCGGGAAAAGCACTTGGTATCCTTATTGCAAGGTTTCGGTGGCATGCCATACAAGGTTTCACCAAATTGTATGACAGCATGGTATGGCTTGTTATTTCTTATGGCACCTCCATCTCATTCGTGTATACACGAAGTGCAAAATCGAGCTATGCGTGTTTATGTAGGTTTGGGAAAATGCAACCACTGTAGCTCTGTATGGCGAACTTGCTTGGCAACCACCACATGTGAAACCTTGGGTATCGGTAGATAGGCTGTGGCAAAGATATCACACAATGAATAGAGATAGACTGAATTATGAAGTTTAGGCAAACTGTCTTTCTAGATCTAGCACTTAATGCAACAACTGGCAGTTTAACTTTGTATAACATCTAAAATTGATAAATTTATCACATACATTAGATACATGTAAAGTTTTGTCATCTAGGAAATGTTGTGATATTGTTGGGCAACATAGTATTAATTTGTTTATCAATGAATGGAAAGAACGTATATCTAGTCCAACTGGTTCTGTTGGTAATGCCAGAAACAAATTACGCACATATCAACTGTTTGAATATCAATATGAAACTGAAAAAAAAATGTATATTTACCAATGCCTACAAAGCATCGGTCAGTATTAGCAAAATTTAGACGTGGAGTTGCACACCTCCGTCTGAAAACAGGAAGATATTTAGATGATTTAGATGTTAGTATCAGGATCAGTCCAATTTGTAAACAAAATGTTGAAACAGAAATGCATGTGTTAACACAATCTCCTGCTTACCAACGTCTTAGAAGCCAAGGATATCAGTACTGCTTTTATTAATATGAATGATGAAGAAAAAAAAAGTATGTGTGTGCTCTCAAATCTCGAAATTGCCAAATTAACTGCGAAAATCTGCTATAATACTTCTTACACGGTTTGATACTTTGTATCATTTATACGGTTACTTTTAACTGTTTTAAATTTAATAGCAATAGTATCACAATAGCAAACACACCACACTGACTTTCTGTAATGCATCGTTGAAAGATCCAGGTGTTAGTAAACAATTTAATAACGCCATGATTGAACTTTCGGCACTTAATTTGTCGTTCATTAAATAAAGGTAATTGAAACAGCTAAATTTATAAAACGAGTTGAATGAAATATTATTATGCGAAACTCTAGTTTGATCTATTATCATTGATATATCGGGTTTTTATATATAAAACGAATTTATTACACATTTGCACTTGAGCGTATGTGGTAAATGAAATTAAAATCACAGCAATATATTGAATTTAATTAGTTTAATCACAGCTCTCCATTCAATTTTGTTTTTATCTAATAAATTGCATTACAAATAAGAAATGTAATACAACTTTCTTTATATTTGCAACTGATTTGAAATCAACCTTAAAAACGTATATGTCAATTAAATGTCATCTGTAACAACAATGCTTATGATTAAGAACAGTGATTAACAAAGCTCGGCGATGTAAACATACCACGTGCTTTGGTATACTTTCGGCTATGAAGCAGTGTTATATACAACTCAAGGTATAGTATTTATTCTCTTTGTTGACGGTCAATGAAAGGATCGTCTACATTAACGGTGAAAGATATAATTATAGATAGCAGAATTGAAATTGTTAAGATATATAGTAAAATTAGTCATGTGTAGTAAAGGATACTTGCATATTGATTTCAGTGCGGTTTGTTCGGTGATACAATAATTGATTAGGTAACTGATTGTAAGTTATAAAATTAAATTTCATTACAGCTTGTCATTCATTCCAAACCTGAATTTTAATAGAAATCGGGTAACGTATTGTCGTAATGACCACATTTAAACAAGTCAATAAGCTTTGTCAAGTAGATATAAAAAACTGAATTTAGGATATTAATATGATTAAAGATGTACGCAAAATATGGCAAAAATTATTTTATAGTCTTTTTTATCTTTAATTCATTTAGGGTGCAATAAGCAAAAATAAATTTCGTTGTTGACATAAAAGTTGTACTTATTTTAGACCAAATCAAAATGGCAACAAAGTTTATGAACTAAATATAAAACAAACGTTCTTTTATTGATCCAATGGATTTAGGGTTAACCCAACCTGGAAATTAAATATCTATAAAATTTGATCTTAACTTTTAATTTCTTTAAAGCGACACAACTTTGGTAAAGGTTTAGCAGATAAAATTCTTTAAAAGTGTGCAGCTTTCTACACAATCGAATTTGCGTTTGTTTGTTTAAAAGATATAGTGTTGAAACTGAATATAGCCGTTCATATTTTCACAAAATCTGTTATCGCACCATCAATTATGACAAATTGTTACATAGTGTTTTTGTTTTTTTTTTTTTTTTTTTTTTTTTTTTTTTTTTTTTTTTTTTAATTATGGAGAAAAAAGAATGGTGGGTTACACTGATATTTACAGTGTATTTATCTCAAACGTATTTTTATTGACGTATAAATAGTATAAACTTACAATCAAAGTTACTATTTCAAATCACATCTAATAAAATAGTTTTGAAGAAATTGTATCACTATCAGAAACCAACCATTATTTCTTACTCGTTGGCTGTTTTCGTGTGAAACCTAAAAAAATAAAATCATTTAATTTTAGACATTACTGCATAGGGCTTTAAAATAGCAAGACTGATAACAATAATAATAATAATAATAATAATAATAATAATAATAATAATAATAATGATAATATTATAATCATAATAATAATAATAATAATAAATAATAATAATAATAATATAATACAATTTATAATAATACTAAATAACTAGATAAACATAAAAAATATGGGTAAACATTCAACTCATGAAATATAGCAATACTACAATTAAAAAAGTGGACCAATGACCATTAACGTAGATCATGGATCGAGATAATATTGCGATTTGAAATAACTGCAACTCAGTAATGAGAAATAAACAGTACTTAGAAAGCGATATGATGGGATATGCAATTACAAAGCGGGTCACCAGTTTTCACATTTCATTTTGTCATTCATTTTCCTACAAAAAAAAACCTTGTTAACAACAATTTGCATAAGTTTGTCGGTCGGTCCATATCATGGTTTCCGGATAATAAATAGAGTTTGGAATGAGGTATTGTGATCAAACTTGGTATATAGAAATTTTAAATAAAGGCCCTGGTTGATGTTGATTTTGACCCCCTGCAGTCAAGGTCAATGTCACTGTTACTTAAAAAAGAAAATTGTTGGACGAGTAAGGAATGAGATATTGTATTCAACCTTGGTGTATAGCAAGCTTATGTAAAGATACTGGTTGGTATTGCATTTGGACACCCCGGGATCAAGGTCAGGGTCACCGATACTTAAAAGCAAAATAGTTTCCGACAATAATTAGAATTGTGGATCAGATATTGTAATCAAATTTGGTGTATAGCAATCGTCTTTTTTCCCGCATTAGTTGATTATAGGAATAATGTACTTTTTATCACTAAATAATTGAAAATCATTTTGGAATAGACTGTTCATTGTAAATATTCTAGCAGATTCACTGTCGAAATTGTATGCCTATCAAACACAAATTGATAAACATTATACATAAGTTCTTAAAATTTGGTATCCACTTCAAAGTCAAGCATCATTTGAAAATCGAATTAATACAGCATTACCCGTACCTAAAAGAGTAAATTAATAAAAACACATATCATTTTACATTGTTTTATTAAGAACTAAGGTCAACACATTTTACAGAGTATATGACAGAGATTTAACATAAAATAATTGGTGATTAAAATGACAATTCCTTTTCCATGTTTCACTTTAGTTTGTGCTTTCAAATTCACTATAAATAAGCAAAGTTAGTAAGCTAAATTCGTTTACCCATCGACATTATTAAAACGGAAACTCGATAGTATATCACAAGATAATTAAAACCTTTTATTAAGATAATTTATGTTGACATTGTGTAATACACGACAGCATCTCTATTGTTAGCCTTTGGCATTAGGAAAATAAAACTGTTACCGACCTCAACCCGTTATAAACAGTAACAAACTGACTAATTATATTACTTGTGTTACATACAGTTTTGTGGAATAAATACGTTACTTTGTCTTGCAATAAATGTACATTACGAACAGATATTTATGTACAACTGGTGAAATAATGTTAATCTATTATATGTATGTGTAGCAGTTGAACTTACTATAAAATACAAAATATATAGGTTGTGTGTCAACTGATGTCGCCGTTATATCACTAAAATACACTTTACAAATATGTATCAAATTAAAAAAAAACTGCATTAATTTGAATTCGTTAGTTAATTGAATTTGACATCAATATAAAATATGCAAACACATGTCTTACAAAACATGTTTAATAAATTGGCGACCTGCGAACACAACATTTTTTAATTAATGATTTCGTCTACTTAGATCTCTTTAATTTTCTATATGTTTATAAATGGTCTCGACATACTGAAGTTTACCTTAGCCGTTGGTCACTGAAAATAGATGATATGATAGTGTTTATCTAAATAGATAGGATGTAAGATGAAATAATTGAATATGAAACAAGTATTTAACAAACGTAGTCATGCGAAATATTGGATACTCAAACAATATTTGAAAGGCGATATTGCCGGTGCCTGATTCAATAAACGAGTATGTCACCGCCATTCACACGATTGTATTGATACCGTTTTGATACGTATAATTCATTCTCCAATTTAAATAGATTCCATCAAGTAAACATCCGATAAAGTATTGTTGTGCTGACCAGTTTTTAAAATGATAGTAAGCTAGGTCAAATAGTCATACTTATGAAAAGATTTAAGAGTTAAATTGTAAAATGTTACCGTCGTCCAGCAAACAATATGTTCATATACTCACTGTCATTCATAGGCAATAGTTATATTACGTTGATACTGCATTGTCCATTTTTATTTATAGAAAACACATTTAATCATTAACCTTAAGAGATAATCGGATAAAGAACAGTCCAGCATATTATTACATTTGATGATGCAACACTCATTTAAAGAAGTATTAAAAACAGTTGATATGTCGATTAAAAATGTCAACAGTGACCAAGAGAACTCAAACTATATACTTATATGATTATTTTCTTATTCTTGCTATAGTCTCATCCACATTGCCTTAAAATAATGCGTTTGTTAGATAATGATTATTGTGTCGTGTGCAGACACACTTGTAGTTAAAATGTATTATGACCTTGTCGCGATTCGATAAAAATTATAAGAGGATTTGAATACATCCTTATCATCTCGTAATAAAAAATGTTTCATTAATACCCTAAATGCGTCCTTAAACATATGTTTCGCTTTTGTAATTACTGTGCTTATAGATAAGATAGTGATTTCGTTTAAATCAAAATGATAATAAAACCGTAGACATAAATTAACATGTGAAACTGTCCTACAGGCACTTAATCCTTTGGCTTGTCATGTTTATATGTTCAAATGTTCAAGATGTATCTGTTTATGTCACATCAAATGATATTTTCGTCTATTTTTGTGTAATAAATTTGCAAAATTCGATGATTGCTTGGTGTTGAGAAAAGAAAGGTTGACACGTTTATGAAAACGTATTTGAATATATGTGTAGAGTACTAAATGCTCATGTATGAGCCATGTATGTAGTCAAAATTGGCCCCGCCACAGGGGGTCTTTTATTTTCCCTATATGCATAAAGTAAAAACTTAAAATATCTTCTTTTAAAGAACCCAAAGAGCTAGAGCTAAGATATTAAGCATGAAACATCTTCTAGTGAGTGTCTACCAAGTTTGTTCAAATAAAAGGCCTGGAGTCAAAATTGGCTCCGCCCCAGGGGGTCATAGATTTTCCCTATATGCATATAGTAAAAACTTAAAAATGCTCTTTTAAAGAACTCAAAGAGCTAGAGCTAAGATATTTAGCATGAAACATGTTCTAATTGGTGTCTACCAAGTTTGTTCAAATAAAAGCCCTTGAGTCAAAATTGGCCCCGCCCCGGGGGTCATTGATTTTCCTTATATGTATATAGCAAAAACTTAAAAAATCTTCTTTGAAAAAACCCAAATAGCTGGAGTTTAGATATTAAGCATGAAACATCTTCTAGTGAGTGTCTACAAAGTTTGTTCAAATAAAAGGCCTGGAGTCAAAATTGGCCCGCCCCGGGTGTTATTGATTTTCCTTATATTTGTATAGCAAAAACTTAAAAATCTTCTTTGAAAAAACCCAAAAAGCTAAAGTTTAGATATTAAGCATGAAACATCTTCTAGTAATTGTCTACAAAGTTTTTTTCAAATAAAAGCCCTGGGGTCAAAATTGGCCCCGCCCCAGGGGTGTCATTGGTAAAAAGTCATATTTGTAGTGAATTGACATTTCATATTTGTAGTGAATTGACATTTATTAATATGATAGTCACTTTACATTTATATAGATAGGGCCAAATTATAGAACACGTAAACAAGCTTAAGATATGTTTATGCAGTATACTCCGCTGATTACGAACTCATTGGGACATTCAAAATATGTTGTTTAAAGCCGGAGTTCCTTGTAAGCATATAGCGAATTAGTTTCTTGTATCAGGAGTTTGTTTATTGCAAACAGATTTACAAATAACGAACTGATTGTTAACCATCGCCCCCCATTTGAAGAGCATTTGTTTAGGAACCATAAGTCATTTATTTCTTTTTTAGACACGATACCCGAGATTATACCCTTACGAATTTGAAAATCATTTGCTATGTCAGTTTAAGTTTTACCCTCATTCTCAATGTCTTATAAAAACATTTCATATTTTGTTTCTAAACTCAGTGCTTTTCGTGTTCTTTCTATGATCAAGAGTAAACATGATTTTCCATTTTCCTTCCTATTTTATTGAATATCTTCTATTATATTTTATTGATGATATAGAATGTATAGATTCTTTTTATTTTTATCAAGCGTTCTTTAAAGTTTTCAATGGATTAGCAAGGAAAGACAAAGCAGCAGAGCCACAACGAGGATTTTAGGTTGTTTGTGCTTCAACCTTGTAAGGTACTGGCGTTTTTGACAAGACAGTGACACTAAGACGTCGCGTGTAAGAAGGATCATTATACGGTCTAACATGTATAAAGTAAATGCCAGCTGACCAGTATATACACATGTATAATGGATAAATAAAGAACATGCTGCCTATCAAGTAGAAAATAAATGCGAGCTGACCACTTTATAATCATATACATTGATAAACGAAGAGCATCCATTTTTACATGTACACAGGTAAAGGCAAGCTGACAATTATGTTGACATAAAAATGGAATCATGTAAACATACAGTATAGTCTTGCATGTATACCGTGAAGGCGAGCTGGCGTCTATATACACATTTATAATTCAATAGCATACAATCTAACATGTATAACCTAAAGGCGAGCTGACCACTATATTCACATATATAAGTGATAAATAAAGAGCATATAGTCGAACATGTATAAAATGAATGCGGGCTGATCACGGTTCACACATACATAAATAATAAATGAAAAATATGCAATCCAATATATATCTAATACAGGCAAGATTTCGAATTTATACACAATTATAATAGATAAATGAAGAACATACGGTCTATCTGACATAAGATGAAGGCGAAATGACTACGAGATTACTACAAAGTAAACACGTAATGTATATGACTCATAAATTAGAGGGCATTACAAAAAAAGTAAGGGCGACCAACCACTTTACAAATAAATAGAGTTGATAAATGAAATACATGTATAAAGTAAAGACGAAATAATAAAACATTTACAACAAGCAATTATCATAGTATTGCAAGCAATCCATAAGTCCCCTACCGGTTAGAACCCAAGCAACATTCTGATGGGCCATTGGCCATTCAATTTTACCAGTGAATGAATAACATGAATGAACATAAATCTTTCGAGTTCTAAGTTTGTCTATATCACAGTAATGTGTTAAGTTTCCCTGCCTAGTAAGGAAATAATGTTTATACAACCTTGTTATATTATTACAATGTGGGATTTTAAAGTAAATCCTATAAGGAATAAAGAAATTGGAGTGAAAAATACCAATTTCTCGAAAAAAATCTAAGTTCAAGGGGGACATAATCCTGGAAATAGTCTTGCTAGAGTATTTAACCTCCTCAAAAATGTTGAGTGATAATAAGAAACATATATATGAAGTTTGAAGTAGATACATTAGGAAATAAAGAAGTTATTTAAAAAAGACAACATTTTTTTTCATAAAAATTCTAAGTTCAAGGGAGGTAATACTGATAATTTTTGTGCTAGAGTTGTAAACCTTGTCACATATGATGTGGTTGATGACCAGAAACTTATATTTAAAGTTTGAAGTAAACACCTTAAGAAATAAAGAACTTATAGTGAAAAAGCTGAAAAATTAAAATCAGAAATCTTGAAATATAGGCTATTTGTTGCCATAGCAACCAGAATTTTTAACATAGGAAGAAAAGAAAAAAATGTGCATAATCTCCAGACTGCCATCTACCCATATTTCAAGTTTCATAAAAATATTTTTAGTACTTTTTGAGTTATCACTGGATCCAGTTTATATGTTAAATTTGCCATATTTTCAGACTATTTGTTGCCATAGCAACCAGAATTTTCAACATAGGAAGAAAAGAAAAAGACGTGCATAATCTACATACTGCCATCTATTTATATATCAAGTTTCATAAAAATATTTTCAGTACTTTTTGCGTTATCGCGGGATCCAGTTTTGTGGACGGACGGACTGACGGACTGACAGACAGACAGACGGACAGACGGACGGAGGGTAAACCTAAAGTCCCCTCCGGTTAAACCGGTAGGGGACTAATTATAGAGCACAATAAGAATCAGAGGAGACTGACAGCGGTGTATTGTTTATAAATAGCAAGACCTGGTCGACAAATGGTATGTAAATACATATATTGTTTGGGTAATTTCATTTAATGATGTTTATATGTTAATTCTTTATTTCAAGTAAGGACTAAATATATATCTAGGCTGGCTGACTGACTTGACCACAATGTGAATTTATAAAATAATATGAATAATATGGTTATATGTGTCTAAACTAATATATGTGTGTATTATAGTTTTGTTATATAATAATATGTTGTATTTGTTTAATTTACAGGGCTTGGGGAATATACCAAGTCAATAACAGGTGAACTGTGTTTTTGTTTGGGCCCTACTATCAACTGCTGGCTTGGTCCAGTGTGGTTGGCCATTATCATATTTCTGTATGGACTGGAGTCTAACTGGTCACATATCTCTTTCAGTAAATGATAGGTTTATGAGCAATAACACAAAGGTTTATACACAGTTGAGAGATGTGTTAATTGTTCTACATTTTGATTAATTTAAGCGCATATGTATGTATATTAATTCCAAATAGAGAAAATAAATATCCCAAAAGAAAGCCCAACACGGCAAAACTGAAAAAAAATGTTGCAGGCTCGGTTTGATTGAGCCTGTTCATGGACGGTACTGTCAAGTGCATATTACCGTCCACGCCCCCTAGCACCGGCTTAAGCAGAATTCAACATTTAACATGAACTAGTACAATTTTGAATTTAGAAAACATCCGCAGATGTGTTCATATGGCGGTTATCATGGAACCTTCAATGTGACACGCAAGTGCCATTCCATGAAAAGCGGCATATGGTCCCCAAGTAAAACAATGCGTGTGCCCTAAACGAGAAAACAATGGGCGGAACAAAATAAAATGGAATTTTTAAAGGGGACAAGAGGTTATGAAACCTGCATATCACAGATAATACGTCAAAAGACAAATTTAGAAAGCAGGCCACATATCCTAAGGTTGATTCAACAGTATTAAAGTGAGGAATACTGGAACCACCCAACAAGAAAATAGCCTAATAGAAAGAACTAAATTACCACAAGCACAACAATAATGCCGTGCTGAACGATCTTTAAATATAACGATCGAAAATATAACATCTCTGATTGAATGTACGCGGCGACTTTTTACAGCCTCCACACGGCACAATCAACATTGATGTGGCTAAAAAATAGAGAAAATAAAAATCCCCAAAGAAAGCCCAACACGGCAAAATTTAAAATGTTGCAGGCTCGGTTTGATTGAGCCTGTTCATGGACAGTACTGTCAATTGCATATTACCGTCCACGCCCCCTAGCACCGGCTTAAGCAGAATTCAACATTTAACATGAACTAGTACAATTTTGAATTTAGAAACATTCGCAGATGTGTTCATATGGCGGTTATCATGGAACCTTCAATGTGACACGCAAGTGCCATTCCATGAAAAGCGGCATATGGTCCCGAAGTAAAAAAAAATGCGTGTGCCCTAAGCGAAATATAAATGGGCGGAACTAAATAAAATGGAATTTTTAAAGGGGATCAGAGGTTATGAAGCCTGCATATCACAGATAATACGTCAAAATACAAATTTAAAAAGCAGGCCACATATCGTCAGGGTGATTCAACAGTTTTTAAGTGAGGAATACTGGAACCACCCTTACTTGAAGGTAAAATTGACATTTTCTGCAGATTAACTATCCGTTTACACTGAACATGATTGATATATAATCTTGATAATCTTTTAATGTCTTACAATGTCTACTACTCAAGCCGGTGTAAGAGGACGTTGGAGATATTGCTCTAACTAATAATCCCTCATGTACAGACCCAATCAAACCAAGTCTGCAAATTTCAAGTTATTATGTTGCGATGAATGCTACCGAGGGATCACTTTGTGGCCGGGTTTTTCTGGTTCTTGTGCTTTGTTAGTTTCATGAAATAGTGAAGGAATAAGATATATTATATTCTTTGATTAACGTAAAAATAATAACAATATTAACAGTGACAATTATTATTTTAAATCATGTCAAATAAGGTAATGCTATTCAATTTGAACTATGGTATATATGTCATCATTCAAAGTTAATACTTCACGAAGTTTATAATTTTTAGATTGAATTTTACATACGGACCAATTTTTTATCAGAACGAAAAGGAAACAGTTTTTTTCTGTAGCTTTATCTATATGTTGAAAATTCACATTTGTTCATTTTCTACATCAGTTGATTAAACCGATTTTACTAACTGAACGATTGCAAATGATATTGTGAGTATTTCCTATGTGTCTTTGCTTGCGTGTTGAACTAAAAATTCAATTTTAGTTCCTTTATATTCGAACAGATTTGCACTTTCACTATTGATCAGAAATTTTAATATAGAATGGCAGATAGTTCGAATTTGACAATAACCGACAAAATTGTATCCATATCAAATAAACAGCTTAAGCATTATAAATAATTTCTTAAGATTAAGATTTCGAATTCTTAAACTTGATTGGATTTGTACATTTCTATAGGCGATTGCTCTTGTAAATGTCCTCCATATTTGTATAAAAAGATAGAAATGCAATTTTACTTCATATTGGACACTCCTCCCTACAAGGAGCCAATAGAGTTCCCTGAGGCTAACTGTTCTACTAACCATCCTCATTTTGCTGACTTAGAGTTAAAATAAAAGTGTTTTCTAGATATGTTACAATATTCATGAACTTTTTTGAGGCTTGACTGGACGCATCATCGATATAATTGTCCGGTAAATATGCTGAAGACTTTAATAATAAAGATAATGCTGATACCACAATTCTCGGAAAAGTACAAATACATGTGTGATTGATATGTTGATATTAACTGTCATAGAATATAATTCATCATTGTTATTAGCTTAATTACTGACTGTTAGTATAATGCTGAGAATTTGTGCAGTACTATTATTTTGTTAAGCAAAATTGTCAATTGTTACCGATGAATATGATTATAATTAAATATGAGAGATGCATGTTTCCTGTAGTCTAAATAACATGTTTAAACAAGTCACATAAAATCATTCAACAGGAGTGGTTTAGGTGTCTGCCTCTCAACCCAAAGATTATGGGTTCGAGCCTTAATCAGATAACGACCATGTTATTTTTTCATAAGCCATCAGTACTGGTTTATTCCAGTGACTCGAAAGTGATTTATATAAGTTTCAAGATTTTGTTTCGCGATCGAGCTGAAAAAAGTTTAAACCAAACGTATAACATAAAGTGACAGTTTATCTAAATTTAATTAATCTGAAATAAAGGTAGACGATATATAAACAGTCCATATTGTATAGAACATCAGAAAAGATTAACAGAGATTCCTACATGGATATGTCGTTTATTTATTTAAAGCTTTTGCATTTTTGAAACACTTTAAACTTCCTTTTGCGCAAAGAGTCTACGAAAAAACATATAATTTATACAGTTATTACATACATATTTATTTTGTTCATTGAATTATTCTTTAATCTCTTGTCATTTATTTATTTATTTGTGAAGGAAAATATTTAAAAAATGCAAGGAAACAAATAAAAAATACAGAATACGTCAAAAACCGTTGATCTTCCGTCAAGTGTTACATATTTTAATAGCAAGTCAACATGAAAACCCTTAAACGCTCTTGGCTCTTGGTTTAATGTTTATAAAACACGAAACAAACAAAATAAATATCACGAGAACAATAACAAAACGAATACTCTTTATTTACCAGTCAACAAATTTAAGTTAACAAAAATGAACTTTAAAATAATATTTATCTATTCTGGGTTTAAAGTTAAGATTTCCTTTTAAATGCAATAAACTTACATTTGGTAGTATTACCATTTTTTAAATTAACGAACGAGATTTTATGTAAATAAAAGCATTAACCTTGTATCCAACTGTTTTTAAGATCGACGTTAATGGACAGATATGGTACGTTAAACAACTGTATCTTAATTATTGCTGGCAACTTAGGATATATATTATGTACGATGAGGTTATTTAAAAATGAAATATTTAATCATTTAGTGGCCGTTAATACAGGAACTATGGATTAATTTATAGTTTGTTTGTGCTTTTACTGTAATGAGTTCAAATATGTGAACTATTTCTTCTTTTCTCAACCCTTATTTAACTTAAAAAACGAAAATTATCTTAGTTACACTTTTGGACATTTTGCGTCATTTATCCTGACATTCCTATTTAGAACATCAAAACCATTTTGAAGTGTTTAGACATTTCTGGACTATAGGATTTGCAATACGTAAACAATGTATGTAATATATCTAAAATATTTTAAAACGTGCTCATCTATTTATGTAGAATAAGGTATTCTATAATTGATGTTTGTGTTTTTCTAATATATTTGGGACATTAATCAAACGTCTCAATATGTTTAATATTAGGATTGTGCATGTTTATTGTAGGCCCAATAGATCAAAGCTCACTCAAACCAAATATCTACGAAATGCAACTTTGTAAATTTAAATACCAACGTAAATTGATAATAAACATATACAATATATATTTATTCAGTAAAGGTTACATATTTTGTTACAACTATGGACAAATGATACAAATATCGAACCAATGCGGTATAATGAAAAATGATATTGGAATAAAGATGCATAGAAAAAAATGTAAAACATATATTAATAAAAAAAAACATGTTTAATATTATTAATTAGAGAAAGATATTTGGTAGCAACATTCCTCATGAGACTTGACACAAAGGACAATACTCGTACATGCATTGTATCTTTGTAACTAAAATGTGTCTTTGCATTAGTGAACTAATTTACTTTTACCAATCAATGTTCCCTCATAATGCGTCACCTTCATGTTAGCGCTATATTTAACCATTCATTACTAAAATGCAAGATTAAAAAAATATTATCCATTTAGAAAAAGAAATACATTTTCTATTTAACACGTGTAGTACCTTTAAGGCACTTTTGTTCAATTCAAATAAAAAAGGCTACAATACAAAAAAAAATATGTGCATGTTGATCAGTTTTAAATTATCTTCTCGGTACAATCGACAATGTACAGTATATTACACTATTACATATAATATATATATACAGTAGTTTAAATATTGTCATTTTATTAAACTGACGTATAAATTTGATATATAAAAAGGAAAGTACGATTTTGGCTACCCTGTCTAAAAAATCGCTAACAAACTTAATTTCTGTTACATCCAATATATCTCTTATTGTTTGAGTACATTTAGATATCCTCAATAAATTTGAAATACCTAACTTTGCTCAAAATCGAGATAAACAATAATTGATTTTCTCTTCGCAATATCATAAATAAGCTTTTTGTAAATACTTGTCACTCTACAGTTTAAGAAATATCATCATTTTATGTAGCTTGATGCAGAGTTCTTTATAGGAATGAAAATGTCTCATTTTCCAGAAATTGACAGTCTAGCATACCAGCTTATCTGCGGAATAAATAGCATGAAAGATCTTGACATGACCCGTGCTTCTTATAATTTTAATTTTATAAAGGTCAACATAAGTGAGTCCTGAATGTAAATGTCTGGCGGTGACATCTTCAAATATGCTAAAGTTAATTTCTTTACTCTCACTAAGCCTTTGTTATTGTACAACTTTGTTCAGAACAGTAACTTTTTATTCAATGTTCTTTTAAGATTCAGAATTGTATTAAATTGACTTTAGGA
The DNA here is from genome assembly GCF_026571515.1 of Ruditapes philippinarum. NCBI lineage: Eukaryota > Metazoa > Mollusca > Bivalvia > Venerida > Veneridae > Ruditapes > Ruditapes philippinarum. The sequence continues at coordinate 23,582 of NW_026855790.1, forward strand.
ATATACGGCAAGTTATCAGTGAAACTTTACTATTGCTTGTGAATATCAGTTACATACACAGGTGTTGTATCACCGAACCTATAAGTTTAAAAAAGCCGTTCAATTATTTGTTGTTCACTTGACTGACTTCATATACATAAACTATTGTTGACTAAATTAATTGTAACATGACCTATCAGTTATATTGTCAAATATCCGTTCATTGCATTTAAGTTATAAAAATTATCAATATTATCTTAAAGGCAATTTCTTGTTAAAATTTGATTCGTTGGACAAACGTTTGGATATTATGGCACTTAATCAAAATTGTAAAAAAAAATAAGTTAAATTAAAAAAATGCAGGTTCTTAATTTGTTAATCGTTGTTAAATCACTTCAGTAAATATGAAAATTAGGTAATGAAGAAAGTGATTGCAACATTTATGTTATACTGTCTTAAAGGCAACTATTAAATATCTTCAACATATCCATCTATAAGACCGATCCTATAATGTTGTTGAGCTCTGTCAGAAGGAAAACATTTCATCTCATTTCATTTCAGGATTTATTGTGATACTCGTATATAGAATTGAATTATTTACACGCTTTTAATGATATGTGGATGGTTGTGACAAGATCAGTTATTGCGTCACCGATCATACCGTTTTATAAATTACTGTTTTTTCCCTGTCTTTTAATGAATACCTGTATCACTTTTAATAATTGTATCTTTAAGCTTATCATTTCAATATTACAACGACCCGATGTTTATTTTAATGATAAATTGCCAAGGGAGCATCGAATGTGTTTGTAAAACAATCATAACAAAAATTATTTGCGTAATAGTAAAGGAAATTGGGAGGTAAATAGGATGAAACATGTAACATTTAAATACATATATATATTAAAATACTTTGGGTGACACATGAAATATTTTATGATATGAGTGTTACCCTGTAGATGTCCCAAACATGTGTCTATATCGGTGTGTGTTTTGCACGGAATGTCTAGCTACTCAGCTAACTTACTGTTTAAAGTTACATTTAATAAATTTCATAAAAACAGAAATAGCGACATTTCATTTATAAATTGGGTTCCATATCGACTCCAGGTCTTATTTTGGTGTCCAGACAACCAAAATGAGTTTTATGAGCATACAAATGTGCAACCTCATTATGGCGAATTCGGAAGTACAATTTTTGTTTTCATGAGAAACTCCGCCTTCAGATCATTGATACATCAATGTTAAATCAACACACATGACTATAAGTAGCAGCCCTAGTTTAACGGTATATTTCCGCATTGTAACGGATATTTTCATACAAATTTAATCTTTTTTATGAGATGATTATTTTTTCTGAACCCCGGGCCTAGTGCACCGTGAAGTTTAAACGGTTAAATTGTGTTTGCACAAGAAAAGCTTATATTTGCTGTGTTCCGGATAGCAACAATAACACAGTGTCATAGCGCATACACGAGCTGATTATAGTCTTCATCTGCATGTTAAAATTCGTATACGAACTTTAGTGTTACCGTGGGGTTTTTCATTTAAAATCCTAATTTATTAACAATATTTGATGAGATTTATAACGATACTGTTCTGTAGAATGCTTGGTTTTTAGGCCGACGCCAAAAAATATTTTTACATATTTATTTAATGTAGCTTTAAAGCATTGTAATCTGGAAAACAATGAAGTTTAGTTGTTTGCACCTTGGAGTGCTTTTTCGCGTATAAAATATATTTTTATTAAATAGTCAAAACGAAAACATCCGATTGTATGTGTCAAACTGGAACATGCAGACGATTAAAGCATGCAACACAGGATTATTTAAGAAATTTAATCAGTGAAACATTACAGATATGCTGGAAAGACATAGCATATCATCGTTATTTTGTAAATGCACTTTGTCAAAAATTTGCGAAGAATATTATGAATGAAGAAGGACAAGACTTAATGGATCATAACCGTATGAATGGGTTCATATGACAAAACCTGTCATCGTTTTCTCTGGAAAATTGCCACATGTGTACCGACTGAATATCAAACATGTGTAGATAAAGTTGCTACTAGAAAGTTAACAGGTATAAACAATTGATAACAATTTCTTGTTTTACTTAAATCTGTACAACTATTAGAAAGAAAAAAAAAACACACCAACATCATGGTTTATAAACATTGGCCCAGCTGTCCCAAACTTTTGTTAAAGATGAAATCATTGTTAAATTAACGAAATAATGTTAATGTATGCGTTAAATTTTGTTGTTAAGCAATTATCTTGTTCACACATTGTTTATAACATTAAAGTGTTATTTTTTGTTAAATATCTTTGTTAAATTTGTTAAAAAAAACAGTTGTTCAGAAAAAAAGCATATTCTTTTTGTTAAAACAGCCACTTTTAACAGTTTACCACCATTGGGACATCATCCTCAATCATAACAAAATTCTAAACAATTTACACAGGAATTTAAGAAAGTCCCATTCACTATATAGCCTTAATGTGGTATAAGAACAAATTAATGTTCAAAAAAGTCTAAATATATTGAAATGTGATACTGATAAACAAGTTTTTAAGTAATCAGTATTAAGATCATCTTTTGAATTTAACATAAACAATCATTAATTTTTTTCCTGCCTGTGATTAAATTGACTTTCTGGAACTCACTAAACAAATGTAGTTACCTCATTCTACCTTATTTTAGATCATTAGAGTAACAAGCTGACAACATATTGTACTGCCAGTGTAAAACCATATTGTAACGATCAGGCCCATCATTTTACGTCCGAAAATAAACCCGTATCCGGAAACTACTCAAGTACTAAAGTAATTAACTGTATTTTATGACATCAACTTTTAATCATCAAAAATAAAAAAATACACTGCATGTACAGATAACTTCATCCTTTTAATATTTACGATGGTTATATTACTTAATATGACTTATTTTCTACGTTGTAGCCGTTTTAATGATCAATTAGCCACGCGCTGCCAATTTAAACATGGCAGCTGGCACTGGCTAAATTTCTGTCCGCGCGAGCTAGGCAGTGACGTCATCGGAGACGATGACGATACTGCCAAGCTAGGCACCCTAGCCAAGCTAGCCACCCAGCGTCCCAGACTATAAATAGCAGCCCGAATCTGCCAAAATTGTCAGTACCTTGGTAGATAGCCACCAGACCACACCTATACTATATTGAATATGGATGTATCTCCAGCCACCAGAAAGGTATAGAATACTTTGTGCCAGTAATAGTTCATATAGAAGCTTTATATTAAATCATCTAGTTTAACAGTTTGGCATTATTTACCATTTATGATAGATCCTGACTGAAGACCATGTTTCCATAGCCATAATCCCATATTTTATAGTGATACCCATATACCAGGGTAGAACACCACTGTATTTTGTAGTTACCATTTTAGATACCCCATCAACCCTATAGCATTTCATGGTAATTCCTTACATAGAATGTGTACCAGACCACAGGCAAGACGTGACACCGTATTTGTCAAGCCTTGTATTACATCTTTTACTATACATTATTCTAGACGTTACAGAAGAATATTCCTGACCTAAGACGAGGAGCCCAAGCCAGAGCCATCCACAGAAGATACTATATACCAATTTTATTGTTTGTGAAATGTATATTTAATAAATAGTTGTGTTAATCTTATTTCAGGTGTCCGTATCTTTTAGTCCTTGTGTCCCTATTTTCCCTTATCCATTTACGTGTGTTTGAGAAGAACCTACGTGTCGATATTGAAGTGTGTCCGGGCTAGCAGACCCCGGGTACGTTTCAACTGGTGTCAGAAGTGGGATTCCAATGATTTTATGAGATTTTCCAGATTGATCCATCATCAACCATTAACAGTTGTCTGCTTTACCATTACAGGGAAATAACCAGGAGACCAAGAGACAGAACATTTTATTATTTATGTATCATAGTTCATTTCATTTGCTGATCCAGATTTTTGATCTTCCAAGGTGCTGACCATTCAATCAAACAAGTTTACTTGTTGGTTGGATGCATGTTTATAGCCTTATTTGAATGCCCATTGCTGACTGCATTCTTGTCTGGCCAACCTGAAAAGCAGAAAGGAATAGACATGATACATTATACCTAGTTTTATTATTTTTATTATACATAGAATAATTATTACCAACCTTGATATTGCTATTCGTTACCAGATGGCACAAAATCAAATTGATATGGACATTGATGTCCATGTAGACCATACAAATACAGATAGAGATGATTCTTTATCTCAAGACTCAGACTATTCAAGACCAGCCTCTTTGGCACAATATTAGCCAATCTGAAGCTAAAATGCTTGAGATTGCTACACAAATGAAAAATGCTCTTACTTCAATGGGAGAAGCTGTAGACCAGAGACTTAAAACATAGAAAGAAGACAAGATATATTTAAAAAAAGTTGAAAATAAATGCAATAATATCAAAGAAGTGGTGTCGCATTTAAGAATTGTGTTAACTGTTAACCCTAAATTATTTAATCTATAACAAACAACATTTTCATACATATACCTTTCTTATTTAAGTTGATCCTGGTAACAAAGTAAGTACAAGTTTAATGACAGTGATAATTTATAACTAATTGTAAATTTAAAAAAAAATAAGGAAACACAACTAAAAATGATTTCGGTTATATTGTGCTTAAATCCGAAATCTTCTTATATTGGATATCCGCTTGACAAAGCCTACTGACTTATCAAAATGGGGACATAACGACAATCCATTAACCCGATTTCTTTGTTTCTATATGTACGTTAAAATGTATAAAATTAGTAAATTGTTTTGTCAGAATTAGGTCGAAATCATGTTATCCTGAAGTCAATCTTTGATTATCACACTCTACTTGACCTATCAATGTGTTGAATTTTGGTCAGAACGACAATACATTATTCGATTTTTTTTGAAATTCAGGATGATATTTATTTTGAGAATGAATTACACGCTATAAAGAAATCAATTTTATACTTGAAAACAGTTAGATTCCTAATTATTGTAAAAAAACGTTAAAAAAAAACAAGAATAAAGATCAATAAGGCAAAGGCAACGTTCACAGGACGCGGCCCCCGACACACTCAAAAAAAACCTAGGGCGGACATAAGGGTGAAAGGAGTGGAACATGTAATGTGAAATAATATCTACTAAAACGGACCCACTGTCCCGAATTTGGCATCAGATGGACACGCGAATAAGGAAATGTTCAAATTCGGAGCTGATCGTAATAACATCGTGCCATTCGTGAGGGCATCTTTTGCCATCGTATGATCCCCGGCTGAATATTACAAGCTCCGGCAGCAACTTCGTGAGCGGTTTTCCTCGTGTGATCATCGGTGCAATCTGGCAATTTTAGCCTCAAGATTACAATACGAAGTAAACACGAAGATTCCCGATAGCCTTAAAAAGGAAACACGACTACGTGAAGCCCCCGCAATACCATCGTGTCACCATCGTTTTTTGGTACGATGTCATAGAGATGGGACCACGATGAGGCCGAAGAAAGCAATTTTTAGTGGCTCAAGCGTTGCATGTTTATCATGGTGGACATATAAACGTCTAGCCCATCTTCCTCATCTGTCACTCTTGCACATGTCTACAGAGACATCAAAAGCTTCCATTATTTTCAATTAATGTACAAGTATTTTCAGTTTATTTCCTGCAGAATTACATGCTTTGATGATGAATCACGAGAAAAAGAAGACAGCAGCATGCTACTTTTAAGACACCTTAGAAAACATACTGAGGCCCACAGGCCCACTTTGGACGGCATGATAAAGTTTTATCAAATATGATAAACAAGATCAACAAGGAAAGGCTTCCATTACCCAGCAACAAGAACCAAGTAACACAAGAGGACCCCCCCGCAGGAAAACGGACAGGGCGCAAGGGAGAGCACGGATAGCATTATCACTCAAATGATACATAAGACGAAATAATGGTAAACGATAAGGAAATCAAAGAAAGTAAATGATTCATTTATTAAATAACTATCATATACTTAATGTATTCCACGGTCCTTTTAGTACCACCTAAACAAATCAGCAATGTGTTTTCAAATCAACACGTAAAGTGGGTGTTAAATGATTTGAAATAGAGGGATATATTATGCCTGATGATCATAACATCATGGAGTTTTTTAAGAAAACCAACACTTTTCCCTTATAGTGATTGTTATTCGTGCATTTAATTTTCTTGGTCGCGAAAATTTATAACATGAGCTTATG